>NC_089785.1:2721818-2756818 GCF_040412425.1 Macrobrachium rosenbergii
TTTCCTGAATGTTTGGGAATTTTTCTCTGTTTCACAGCCAAACAGTTAATGTGGATCATCAAAGGAAAAGGACAGTCATGGATGGCGAATACTTCAGAGAAACTGTGCTAACTGGTGGAGTATTTTTTCGTCAAAGATCCTGAAAATGTGTTATCTGTTGAAGAAGTCACATTTTTGCATGATAAGGCACCATGTTTCAAGGCTCTTCAGACACAGGAGCTGTTTCGAAACAGTGGTATCAATTTCTTCTCGTCAAGTGAATTTCCAGGTCGCTTGCCTGACCTTAATGTGTGTGAAAACATTGGTAGTATCTTGAAGGATCATGTTGAAGCACGCACAGTGAACTATGATGGTATACCAAGCCTCGATGACCTGCGAAGAGAGGTGACCGAAGTGCTCAGGGAAATGGAGTTTGAGTCTCAGCTTTTTTTGCGATTTGCTGAAATCATACCCCTCAAGAATGCAGGCTGTGGTACAGGCAGATGGAGGCCACAAAAAATATTAAATACTCAGAGAGAAACTTTAATAAATACCTGTTCTGAATTATTTTTGCTTTTGTCTATATCAATTTTAGTTTATGCTGTAGTGGGGGCAGGGTTCTCAAAACCCTTTATAAACATCCTATATATATATATATATATATATATATATATATATATATATATTTAATATATTTTATCACATACACAATTGTTCTGTGCATTAGTAGAATTATTAAAAGGACCTCAATCAAACTGTATGGTATCTAACGGAGTTTTTTATTCAGAAACAGATACAAGCTTTTTTGGAAAAACAGTCCACATTATCAAGTATCCGTACAATGAGCAGACGTGTAGTCCGGCTGTATTTATATCTGTGTGCTGGGTACTTTTAATCCTATAATTGCCTAGCTCTTCCTGTGTGACCTCCATCCCCTCGTGACCTTGGTCTTTCTCTGATCCCTCCTTCCAGATGTCCGTTTTCCGTGCGTTCTCTTGCGTTTTTTCTTCGTTTCCTTGCTACTGTGGAGTATATGATTTTTCTAGATATGCTGTCTTCAAAGCTGTTTTCGATGTTCCCTGCCATCATGTTGTTGGCGCAAGTTATGAAGATGGTTCTCTACAACCAGTCTAGCTGTTTTGTTGGTGTTCCTGTACAGAAAAACTCATATTTTCCCAGTCTATTCTGTGATCATTTTCCCAACAGTGTTTGGCAACTGCCGACATCTGATTATGATGCCTTATGTTCTGCAGATGTTGTTTGCTTCGCTCTGTACATGATTTGCCAGTTTCGCCATAGTACCCTTCTTCACAGTCTAGACACACTGCCATATATACCCCCCCTCTAATCAACCTTTTGTTTCTAACTATTTTATTCCTGATAGTGTTTTTGTAGCTGCCTATCAATTTGAAATTATTTAGCTTTCTGTTGATGGGTGCAATAGAGTTGTTGTCCGGGACTGTAATTATTTTCTTTCCTACCAAATGTTCCTTTTCTACCCTTTCCCTCTCCCCAAAATAGTTTTTCCTTGCTTTGATATGTGCCCACTCCCACCAGTACTTAGGGTAGCCTAATCTCCTAAAACTCTCCCTCAGGTAATCCAACTCTTCATCTAAAAATTCGGGACTGCAAATCCTATAAGCCCTGATGGCCAACCCTGTCATTAATCCTATTTTTATTTCTTTCCTATGACTGGAGAACCTATGTATGCATGAATTGGTGTGTGTCTTCTTCCTATATACCTTGAATTTTAAATTCTCCCTTCCCTCTTGACCAGGACATCCAAGAAAGGAATTTCTCCTCCTTCTCTTCTTCTATTGTGAACTTGATGTGTTCATTTAGTTTATTTATGTTTTCTAAAAACTTGTGTAGATCTTCCCTTTCTCCCTTGTAAATAATCAGGATGTCATCCACGTATCTTACCCATTTTACAATATTTAAGTTCCCTTTATTTACTTTGCCCACCTCCTTCCTTTTCAAACCATTCCATAAAGATATTAGCTAGAATTGGTGAAAGACTTGAACCCATTGCCACGCCATTTTTTTGTATATAATGGTTTTCGCCCCACTTGAAAACATTAACGCTGAGGGCCGCTGTTAGCAGTTTTATTAAAACGTCATGATCTATGTCACATGTATAGACCCCGTCCTCCATATTCTTTTTTATTATTTCCATCGTCATCTTTACTGGTACATTAGTGAACAGGGAAGTTACATCCAAACTTGCAGCGTGTCTAGACTGTGAAGAAGGGTACTATGGCGAAACTGGCAAATCATGTAAAGAGCAAAGCAAACAACATCTGCAGAACATAAGGCATTATAATCAGACGTCGGCAGTTGCCAAACACTGTTGGGAAAATTATCACAGAATAGACTGGGAAAATATGAGTTTTCTGTACAGGAACAGCAACAAAACATCTAGACTGGTTGTAGAGAACGCCTTCATAACTTGCGCCAACAACACGATGGCAGGGAACACCAGAAACGGCTTTGAAGGCAGCATATCTACTCCACAGTAGCAAGGAAATGAAGAAAAACGCAAGAGAACGCATGGAAAACGGACATCTGGAAGGAGGGATCAGAGAAAGACCAAGGTCACGAGGGGATGGAGGTCACACAGGAAGAGCTAGGCGATTATAGGATTAAAAGTACCCATCACACAGATATAAATACAGCCGGACTATGCGTCTGCTCATTGTACGGATACTTGATAATGTGGACTGTTTGTCCAAGAAAGCTTGTAACTTGAATGAGGTTTTTTCTGAATAAAAAACCGTTAGATACCATCCAGTTTGAATGAGGTCCTTTTAGTAATATATATATATATACATAAGTTAAGTATATCATAGTTTAACCAGACCACTGAGCTGATTAACAGCTCTCCTAGGGCTGGCCCAAAGGATTAGGTTTATTTTACGTGGCTAAGAACCAACTGGTTACCTAGCAACGGGACCCACAGCTTATTGTGGGATCCGAACTAGTATGACGAGAAATTAATTTCTATCACCAGAAATAAATTCCTATAATTCTTCATTAGCCGGTAGGAGAGTCGAATGCTGGGCCAACAGCGTGCCAATATATATAATATATATATATATATATATATATATATATATATATATATATATATATATATATATATATATATCCATTTACACTGATTGAGTTTTTCACAAATTAATAATGCTTTGCAAAGCGGGCAGATCGAAGCACCGAAAATATAGACGAGAGAGGCGATGGCCCCTTAATCCCGAGCGCTCATGGATCGAACGCACATTATACATCATTTTCTCTCGATAATGAGCGACTCCATCATGGCGCCGAGGTCGATAATTACAGTATCAAAGACGTTTATTTATCACAGGCCATTAACTACTACAGTCTATAATGAAGACCCGCCCCATTAATTAGGAATATGAATGCCTCGGTTCATGACCGTCGGGTGATCAAGAAAGCGGTGTGAGTAAATTGAGAAACTGCTTCATCTCCCTTGCTGTC
Organism: Macrobrachium rosenbergii; assembly: GCF_040412425.1. Taxonomy (NCBI): domain Eukaryota; kingdom Metazoa; phylum Arthropoda; class Malacostraca; order Decapoda; family Palaemonidae; genus Macrobrachium; species Macrobrachium rosenbergii. Next base: position 2,725,296 of record NC_089785.1, read on the forward strand.
AGATAATTGCGAGTCTGTGAATGAGAAAATAGTGGAGGGCCATTGTGTTCCTTCCCCTCTTTTGCTGGGAGAACTCGGCAACACTTCCTCCCTTAATCGATCGACGGTAAAGATTTTCGATAAAGACCGCCGGGTAAAGATGAGAAATTGTACATTTATTTTAAGAGCGTACAATTTACATTCGCGTGACTTCTTCGCGTTCAATAAGAAATTGCGAGTAACTGCTTCTTTCTTCCCAGTTCAGAATTTCAGGGAAAGGAGACGATCCAGAACTGGTGGCCAACGGAATGTTGCTTATTATTTTTTTATGGATTTTCTAAGGAGGGTAGTGCCGTCAGTGCACCTCATGTTGTTCACCGTAAGCATTAACAAAGCTTGCTTGCACCGTCTCTATACCTGCTAGCGGCACCTACTTTTAGCCTTCTGTTCCGCTACCTTTCTCCAATTTTGATGTCCAACCTCTCTAAATATTTTTTCTTAGTGTAACTGTCGGGTTTACTACAGTTTCACCCATAGATCCTCGTACCTCATCTCCGTTATTTCTGGAATTTTATCTTGCTGTCCAACCGCTCCAACTCTCACTTTTCACTCTCTTAAGCACTAAATGACTGAAAGCGCCCTAATGCCTAGTATTATAGCCAAGTTTTTATCAGTCAGTTCTTAACTGATGTTCGTATCTACAAAACTTTTTTTTTTCTTAGTGGTCGATATTTGATAAGAAGATATCTGCTAAGATATTACCCTAACAGAATTCTGTCCAATATTTGAGAAGAGCAACCGAAAAAAACCGGTGCATTTTGCAAATTCGTCAGGGCCTGTAATCGCCCTAATTTGTAGCGGAGCGGGCACGCGTTTTACGAACTGTGGTCGTCGATAATGTCATTCGCAACGAGTGATGGGCAACACTCGGGAGAAAATTGGTCGTTAACGAGGCTGTAAAGTAGCCTTCATTGGCCTGGCATTGAAGCGGCCAAGGAGAGACATTTTGGTCTCTCGCTATTACGCAAATTTAACAGTTATCCTTTCATTCTGTGCATTCCGAATAGCTTCGATGCTTTCGACACTTTTCGGGAAATGTATATTGATTTCAAAGGTGAAAGATGTAATTTACAAGAAGTAAGTGGTGATTTTATACATAAACAGTCTATTAAAGTAGCGATTTCTATAAATATACATTATGGAAATAAGTGAAGAACTCATGAATATACATTGCGGATTTAAACGTTCATTTTGTAAATACACATTGTGGAATGAAGCCGTGATCTGATGAATATACATTATGGATTGAAGCGGCGATTTTATAAATATGCATTGTGGATTTAAGCAGTTATTTTATAGATATATAATGTGTATTTACGCGGTGATTTTATAGGAATACATTGTGAATTTAAGTTGTGATTTCGTAAATATACATTGTGGATTCAAGTGGTGATTTTATGCATATACGTTGTGTATATAAGCGGTGATTTAATAAATAAACACTTTCGATTTAAGTGGTAATTTTTATAAATATACCTTGTGGATCTAAGCAGTAATTTCATGAATGTACCTTTCAGATATAAGTAGAGAATTTATAAATATGCATTGTAGATTTAAGCGGGGATTTTATAAATATAAATCATGGATTTAAGCAGTGAATTTATAAATACACACTGTGGATTTAATGGCTGATTTTATAAATTTGCATCGTGGATTTAAGCGGAGATTTTATAAATATACATTGTGGATTTAAGCGGTTATTTTATCAGTATATATCTTGTGGATGTAAATGTTGATTTTGTAATTATACATTGTGGATTTGAGCATTGATTTCATAAATAATAATTGTGGATTGAAGAGGTGATTTTATAAATATACATTGTGGATTTTAGCGCTGATTTTATAAATATCCATTGTTATTAAAGCAGGGACTACAAATACACCTTGTGGATTAAGCTGTGATTTTATAAACAGACATTTTAGCTTCTAGTGTTGATTATATATGTACATTGTGAACTAAGTGGTAATTTTATAAATAAACTTTGTGAATTTAAGCGTTGATTTTATAAATATCCATTTTGGATATATGCATTGGTTTTACAGATATACATTAGTGATTTCAGCATTGATTTTGCAAATGTACAAGTGATCTTGAGTGGTGATTTTATAAATATTCATTGTGGATATAAGCCATGATTTTATAAATATACGTTGTGTATTTTCAGAGGTGATATTATAAATATGCCTTGTGGAAGTAAGCAGAGAATTTGTGTATATATATTTGGAATTAACTGTTGATTTTATAAATATACATTATGGATTTAACTGGTGATTTTATAAATGTAGCTTTTAGATATAAGTTGAGAATTTATAAATATACATTGTGGATTTTAGTCGATTTCAAGTTCACATAGTGGATTTAGAAGTGTTTTTTAAAGTATACTAAGTGGATATTTATAAGATGTGACTTCTGGAAAGATACATAAATTTTCTTTTTATTTTTAATGGAACACTGTCCAAAGTGATATTTTAATGTAAGTAATCCTTGCCGGTATATGCCGGTATTTTATAATAAAGGTTGCAGATCAGCATTTAAATTATGTAGAAATAGTAAGTAAATAATTCTGTAGAAACAGTGATGTTCTAGCGTGGATGAACATTTCCGCATAATACAAAATATACTGCAGAAAAGAGAAGAGGGGAATAAAAGGAATATGTATGTATATATGTATATATATATATATATATATATATATATATATATATATATATATATATATATATATATATATTATACACACACACACACACACACACACATATATATATATATATATATATATATATATATATATATATATATATATATATATATATATATATATATATATATATATATATATATATATATATATATATATATATATATATATATATATATATATATATATATATATTTATATATATATATATATATATATATATATATATATATATTATATTTATATATTATATTTTATATTATATATATATATATATATATATATATATATATATATATATATATATATATATATATATATATATGTGTGTGTGTGTGTGTGTGTGTGTGTGTGTGTGTGTGTATTCCACTCTTTCATTTAGAACCTTTAACGTCGCCTTTTGGATGAGTGGAAGGGGAGGTGTGAAAGGAGAGGGGTTAGGGTGTGGGAGTGACGGTGCTAGCATGTGGGCATCCAAAGTCCTGTCCTTTGAATTCGTGAACACCAAACAGTACAAGCAAAATATATATATATATATATATATATATATATATATATATATATATATATATATATATATATATATATATATATATATATATATATATGTTTTCAGATCAACTTCTTTAAGAGAGCGATAGAAATGGTTTCTTTTTTCTTCGTGAATTATTGAGCGGAATTCAGAGCGAAGTTCGTGGAAATACTCGTCGGTACCACTCAAGTGAATTCAAGGGCAGGTCGCCGGGGACGGTATCAATAGAATATCCAAGTCGGAAGCGAATTCAGAGTGGAATTCAATGCAAATTCCTATTAATGGCATCAAGGAGTTACCGTGCGGCGAATAATGGCATTTCAAGGATATAGCCTTCATATCACTGAAGTGTTGGATGAGCACTGTCGGGGTTATTATGTACATTTCAATACGGATCTTTTAGCATAGGCTTCCACAGTTTTGAAGGACCGATTGGTATGTATATAGAATTACCACAGTCAAATCATATAGCTTTCAATGTATACATTTTGGAGGTCAAAAAGTTGTAGTAGTAGTAGAGAGAGAGAGAAAAGAGAGAGAGAGAGAGAGAAGAGATTTCAAAGACTGATTGCTGTGTGTGTGTATATATATATATATATATATATATATATATATATATATATATATATATATATATATATATGTGTGTGTGTGTGTGTGAGTGTGTGTGTGTGTGTGTGTGTGTATATTACTGTATATATATACGCATATGTATATGTATATATATGTATGTATGTATATAATTACCACAGAATTAAATCATATCCTTTCAATAGGTATATTTTAGGAATGAAAACCAAGAGAGAGAGAGAGAGAGAGAGAGAGAGAGAGAGAGAGAGAGAGAGAGAGAGAGAGAGAGAGCGCACAAAGGCAGGGCTGAATATAGAGCAAAATAGTGAAATATTGTTGGAAGGTGAAATTCCATACTGTTCCACTCTATGTCCCGGGTAATTCAATTTTACCATTGGCGTAAGGAAAGACTCCTCAAATCTTTTGGTTCAGGAAGTCACTTTTGTTATTTCGAAAAAGAGTCGCGGTTTGGGAAGAGAATTCTCTTTTCCGGGACTGCCTCTGCTGTCTGCACTTTTGTTTAGACTTGTGTTTAATCACTGATATTTGATTATTATAACGATAAGAAAAGTCATTATCTCTGATAATAAAATCCGAGTGGATCTTGTTTGTCCTTCCCCGGGTGACAATAGGGGAGACACGACACAGCCACCCACCCCCTGCAAACCGGTTTGTCCGTCCAGGGCGGGCGCGGGGTAGGTAGGGGAACGGGAGGGTAGGGGAGACATCCACCCTTCTCCTGCAAGCCTATTTGTCCACACAAATGAATAACTACCTACAGTACGGCTGAAGTAGGAATGATGTGATCAGTTAGAGATGAGGTCGGCAATTGCTTTTCCCAGTTACTTGAAGGTCAAATTTCTAAAAAAAAAAAAAAAATAATAATAATAAAAAAGATTAGCTACAGCTACAGAAGAAATGGCGTGACCAGTTATTGGTGAGGTCGCCAATAGCTGTTATCTTTTGGCCGGCTCAAGAGCTCTTAAAGCATGTAGACGTGACTGTACTGTACATAGGGGAAATACCCATGACAAAGAGCTTTTACTTTTCTGGTGAACCTGTATTTGTAATGTTCCAGTGTTGTTAGGTTTATAGTTTTTAGTTTCCTGTAAAAGAAAACTATTGAGACGGCTATTTGTCTGTCCGTCCGCAGTTTTCTGTCCGCCCTCAGATCTTAAAAATTATTGAAGCTAGAGGACTGCAAATTGGTATGTTGATCATCCACCCTCCAATCATCAGACATACTAAATTGCTGTACTCTAGCCTCGGTAGTTTTTATTTCATTTAAGGTTAAAGTTATCTATAATCGTGCGTCTGACAAAGCTATAGGACAGGCCGCCACCGGGCCTTGGCTGGAAGTTTCATGGGCAGCGGCTCATACCCAAAACTCGATTGCGCCGAAGAAACTTTGGCGCATTTTTTACTTGTTAATCTTCATTCAGATTTTTTATTCTGTTGAACATTTTGATCTTACATTCCAGAAAATTACTCAGGTAACCAGAGAATAATTATATTTGAAAAAGGCATTTTACTGTCGGAAACCTCCTTAGACAAGATACGTATGAGGGAAAAAAAAAAAAAGCCAAAATGCACATTTAAGGTAACGTTATGACTGAAAATAAAATATAAAGGAAAAGTTAAATTGTACGAATTTTTGGTTTTTGTACTTTTATGCTCGCATCAAAATACAAAAACAAAAAATTCGTACAATTTAACTTTTCCTTTATATTTTTTGTTATTCAACTCTATATTGATTTTATTATCAGGGCACCCTCCTGCAAGAAAAAATCCTATAAATATTTTTCCCCTGTCTTGTAAGTCACTTCAATGTTGTTTCTGCAGGACAGAATCTAAAAATTCCCACAAAAGCAATCAAATATTTTCGAAGCATTTTTTCCCATTTTTCGAGGTGAATGGGTGGTTCCTTGACAAGAGGAGTATCATATGGCGCTGCAAGAATTGCAAGAAGTTTGAGGATTGAAAAATGGCAGCAGGGAGCTGTCTTATGACAAGGACTGGTTTTAATTCATGATTTTTTGGGGTTCATTCTGAAAATATTCTTTGTTAATTACGGCACAGAATAGTAACAATTGGAGTAAATATTTAAATATACTTTTCCTTTTTTTTTAAGGTGCGTGATGTTTTCAGTGAAAACATTCCTTTAGCGACGGTACAGAATAGTTACAATTAGAGTTAATACTTATATAGTTTTCTATTTTTGTTTAAAACAAATGGGATTTTCGTCCTCTGTTATGTAACAGTTCAGAATAGATATAAAAAGAGTAGATACTTTTCTTTTTTAAGGCAAATTAGGAGGTAAATGAGGCTTTCACTGAAAAGATCCTACGTTAAATAATTATACAGAATATTTAGAATTGGAGTAAATACCTAAATACTTTCCTTTTTTGAAGGCAGATGACAATATACAAAAAAAAAGAGCACAATTTCCAAAGGTAACGTCGTCGTCCCAGTCACCCTCCTAAGTAAATGTTCAGCCGCAGACAAACCTTATCCGTCCACTCCTTAAAGAACGACCCCAGAGCATCATGGGAGCGAAGCGCCAAGCGTGGAAAGGGCTCCCAAAAGGACGTCACTGGCTTTAGTGTCGAAAGATCTTAATTTATGTCGACTGGAGTGTCGTTTCAGACACACTCTTGGCACTTCCCCTGCTTTTTCCTTTACTGGCAGGTATCAGGGAAGGGTCGTCTCCAGAGAGAGAGAGAGAGAGAGAGAGAGAGAGAGAGAGAGAGTTTATTATACTTTCCTTTTTTTTTGTTTGTGTCATTGATCGCCGAGTATTTTTCTTAGCACGGGAAAAGTTTTGATGGGAGCGACAAAATCAGGCGACCTGTCTTTCAAACAGTTAATGTATTCAGTGGCAAGAGTCTACTGTATTTCAGTATTTTAGATGTAAGACTGCTGAAGCATTATCTCTATCTATCCACCTATCAATCTTTCTAGTATATATATATATATATATATATATATATATATATATATATATATATATATATATATATATATATATATATATATATATATATATATATATATATATATATATATATATATGTATATATATATATGTATATATATATATATATATATATATATATATATATATATATATATATATATATATATATATATATATATATACAGTATATTATGTATACTATCAATCTTTTCTATATATATATATATATATATATACAGTATATATATACTATATATATTATATATATATATATATATATATATATATATATATATATATATATATATCTTAACTGTGTATGTATACTCTCTGTATGTGCTTACACAACACAACCAAGGAGGAAATGCCTACATAAATAGAATAAAACTATTTTTAGTACACCGGAGAACTGTTTATACAAGAAGCTTCTAAATGACGGAAAATTAAGGCATACAGAGTTCGTTAGGTTCAGGTTAAGCCCAGAGGTTAAGGAGTGGTCATTATTAAAATAGGATCCAAAGAGATTTGGACGACCTTATCTGGTTTACAGATCAGACAAAGGGCACAGGCTGATTAGGGTTTGGAAATCAAGTAGACAGAAACTATAGCTGTAAGATGTGCCGATTTAAGAGTAAAGCTTTAAGAAGAATTTTAGGCGCCTTATGGCAGGAGAGAGTGAGAAATGGTGCTGTAATGGAAACTATAAAGACTTCATAAGTAGATAAGATAATGGCGAAAGGCAGGTGGAGATGGTCTGGACATGTCTTTCGCACCAGCATAGGGAGAATCGCAAGAGATACTGTTATTTGGGTTCATCTAGGCACCATAAGAGTTGAAATTTGTCTAAGACAGTAAAGGCTGAATGTCACAAAGGTTTGATGACTTGTAAGGCGAATATATATATATATATATATATATATATATATATATATATATATATATATATATATATATATATATATATATATATATATATATATATATATATATATATATATAGAGCTAGATAGATAGTCAGCTATCCGAACCACTTCCTTTTATTTTTTCCTTTGCCGCAAAGCCATTGCATGTGTGTTTTTCTCTTCTTTCCTAATTAAACTAATGTTTCCCCTCCTGGCCTCTCATCATTTTTCCAACGTATCACTTCTGTCTTTTTCCTCAAATCATTTTTCATCACACTTTCCTGGTCTACCAAAAGAGTGACCTTTTCTGCAGAAGCCTTTTATTTTCAGTCTTTTACTCTCACGACATTAGATGGTTTAATTTATAATCTTTCTGAAATTTTTGGGGAAAGAAAATAAGTGTTTGTGGCTTTTCATATTAACTTTCTGTAATGTAATGATACGTGTTTTGCTGATAAATAACAAGAAATATTTATGGCTTAATCTACTGTTATCGCCACAAAACATGTGGCTAAAATAGCAGGTTTCTTGTCCAACTTTAGCCGCTCATTCAGATTTAAAGTAATACGATTTTCATTGTTTTGAAGTGCACAGATTTATTTTATTACCAGTAAAATCTATTTTCTTATTACCAGATCTACTGCAGCATGATGCGAACAAACGTGAGTTTTGCAGTTTTTCACCAGAAGATTACCATTCTAAAACGTCGAACATTACAACCGCAGTCTGAGAGATTTGCCCTGTTTCTTGCGGTGCGAAAAGAATGATGTCAATCCACATTGCTTAAGACAAAAATTCCACGGTTCTGGCTCATAACTTCATTGAAATGTGGCACTTTGTAGCTTTATTTCACTTACACCTTGTGATTTTGTATATATGCAGGCGAACTATTCGACGTTAGGTAGGAATGGACCAATTTTCTAGTATAGATTTTTCCCTTGGGATGGAATACTAGATCAGGGTAACTGAATGTAGAAAATTCCATTACGAAGGAGCAGTGGATATGTTGTGTGGTTTCAGACCTTAGAGGGATACGTTCATTTGATGGTAGCTAAAGTTTAGAAACAACTCAACAGCAAGAACAGCAGAAGCAACATCAATGGGAAGGGGAAGAAAAGCTCTGAGGGGGAAAAGTTGAGCAATAAAACCAAATGGTGTACGCTCTTCATTGATCAATAAAGAAGTATTTCAATCATTCTAGAGAAAAACGGCTCTCTATTTTTATTATTTTTAACAGAATCCTGTATCTGATACAATAAAAAATAGAATGTAATTACTGATTTTTTTTATTTCATTCTAATCCCAACAAAAGAAACTGAGAAAATAATTTTGTAACAAATTTATTATGAATGCTCACAATACGTCAGACATCTTTCTGAAGATACCTGAAAAATCGCCTTAACTTCCTTCGACTTCCGTAATGTGCGCACATTAATGTGCTTAGAATTTGTGACAATTCTCAATCGCATTAGAACAATTGCTCTTAAGTTCTCGTTGATGTGAGAAGGGTTTCTTGGTAAGCTCCTTCGTTCCAGAGACGACGACGAGAGGAAAGTCTGCTTTGGGACAGTCCCTGCTTTATTGTCTATTATTATAAATTCATCTTTTTATAATTTTGATTCCTATTTTAGTTGCTTATAGTTTTACTTCTCTTCAAGATATAGACAATACTTACATGAAATTTACTGGAGTATATTTGACTTGTGAGCAAATTTGTTTGCGTCACCATCTTTGAGAGAGGTTCCCTTTGTTCAGTAACGAATTAACGACGGCAGTAGTCTTAAGCTAAATATTGCGGTGCGAAAAGAATGATGTCAATCCATTTTGTATAAGACAAAAATTACTCGGTTCTAACTCATAACTTCATTGGAATGTGGAACACTGTGGCTTTCTTTCACTTACACCTTGTGATTTTGTACATATGCAGGTCAACTGTACGTAGGCGGAAATGTACCAATTTCTAATATACATTTTTTCTTAGTAAGAATGCTATATCAAGGTAATTGAATGTGGAACGTTTCAGTAAAAAGAAGTAACAGATATGCTGCGCAGTTTAAAGCCTTACAAGGAAACAATTCATTTCGTGGTAGCTGCAGCGTATTGAAACAACACAACAACAAAAACAGGAGAAGCAACATCGATAGGAAGGGGAAGAAAGAATAGATGAAAATGAGGGAAAAAATTCAGTAATGAAGAGAAATGCTGTACGATACTCATTAATTTATAATGAAGCAGTTCTATAACTTCAGAGAGAATTGGCTGTCTCTCTTCTTTCAGTCTTATTTTCTATTTTTGAAATAAAATTCTCAATCTCATTACTAAAAGAATGATTTAATGACTGTCTCCATTTCTCTCAGTTTATTTTTTGTTTTTCGTTCTAACCCCAAGCCAGAGAAATTGGGAAAGTAATTTTGTGTCATATTGATTATAAATTATCACGACAAGTTATATCTCTAGAGACACCAGACGATCGCCTTCACTTCCATCGACTTTCGTGACGTGAGCACATTAATATGCTTAGAATTTGGGGCAATTCATAATCGCATTAGAACAATTGTTCTTAAGTTCTCTTTGATGTGAGAAGGGCTTCATGATAAGCTCCTTCGTCCCATCAGCGATGAGAGAGAAGTCTGCTTTGGGTCATTTCTTACTTTATTGTCTATTATTCCTGAATTCGTCAGTTTGTGATTGTGATTCTTGTTTTAGTTGTTTGACGTGTTAATTCTCTTCAAGATATATCCAAAACTTGCATAAAATTTTAATGAGTACATATATAATTTGTGAGCAAATTCGTTTGCGTTACTATCTTTCAGAGAGGTTCCCTTTGTTCAAAAACGAATTAACATACGATTGTATTCATAAGTTAAACCTTTCGGCGCGAAAAAATTATGTCAATCCGTTTTGTATAAGGCAAAAATTACGCGATTCTAACTCACACCGTGTTTTTTTTTTTCTAACTTACACCTTGCTTTTGCGTACATATGCTGGTCAACTGTACACAGGCGGAAATAAACCAGTTTTCTAAAATGCATTTTTCCCACGAGTGAGTATACTAGATCAGGGTAACTGAATGTAGAAAATTTCATTAAAAAGAAGCAACAGATATGCTGCGTAGTTTCAAGCCTCAAACGTTCACTTACTACTGGCTGAAACATTTAGAAGCAGCACAGCAGCAAAAACAGAAGAAGCGACATCAATAGAAAGGGGAAGAAAGAAACTGAGGACAGATTAAAATGAGGGGAAAAATTTGAGTAATGAAGGGAAATTCTGTACGATATTCATTAATATATAATGAAGAACTTATGTCATTTCAGAACGGAATGGCTATCGCTTGTCTTTCGCGCCTCTTTTCTTATCATCAGTCGCTCTTTCTTCTATTTCAAATTAAAATCCTCTGTCGTGTTACAAGTAGCATAATGCAATTACCGTCTCCATTTCTGTCACAGGTTATTTTTGGTTTTCACCCTAACCCCAAACCAAAGAAATTGGGAAAGCAATTTTGTACCATACTGATTATAAATTATCACAAGTGTGATCTTTCTGGAGACGCCAGACAATCGCCTTAACTTCCATCGATTTTCGTGATGTGCGCACATTAATGTGCTTAAAATTTTAGGTAATTCATAATCGCATGACACCAACTGCTCTCAAGTTCTTCGTGATGTGAGAAGGGCTTCCTGATAAGCTCCTTCGTCCCAGCGACGACGAGAGGAAAGTCTGCTTTGGGACATTTCTTTTTTATTGTCTGTTATTCATCAGTTCGTCAATATTCAGTTTACGTTGTTTTATTGTTTGTTGTTTTACTTCTTTCCAGGTTGCACAAAAAATTTACGTCGAATTTAAGTGAAAATATGACTTAAGAGCACAGCTGTTTATGTCACTATCTTTCGGAATGGTTCCCTTTGTTAAGTAACGAGTTTAAAGACGATAATATTCATTACGTTGAACCTCACGGTGTGAAACGAATGATGTAATTTCATAGTGAATTAGGTAAGAATTTTACGGCTCTGACTCATAATTTTATTGAAATGTGGCACACTATGGTTTTCTCTCACTTAGTCATTGTGATTTTGTACATATGGACGTGAACTGTACGACGTCAGGTAGAAGTGGACCAATTTTCTAATATACATTTTTCCCTTGAGTGTGAAGACTATTACGATGAAGCAGTAGATATGTTGTGCAGTTTGAAACCTTAGAGGCTCATTTGATGTTGGCTAAAATTTGGAAATAATAACAAAAACAGCAGAAGCAGTATCACTAGGAATGAGAAAAAAGACACTGAGAATAGATTAAAATGACGGAAAAATTGAAAAATTAAACCAAATGGTGTACGTTCTTCATTAATAGATAAAGAAGCAGTTCAGTCCTCTTAGAGAGAAACGGCCTTCTTTTTTTCACTCTTTAGCCTTTGTTATCAATTAGACTTTTTTTTTATTTTTCATAGTAAAATCCTCCATCTTATAGCAAAGGGCAGAATGTAAATACGGCTTCTTTCTCTGTCACAGGCTATTTTCGGTTTCATTCTAACCCCATGCCAAAGAAATTGAGAAAATATTTCTGTGACATAATTGATTATGAATGATCACAATGTCAGAAATCTTTCTGAAGACACCTAACAACAGCCTTAACGTCCATCGACTTCCGTGATGTGCTTAACGTCCATCGACTTCCGTGATGTGCGCACTTTAATGTGCTTAGAATTTGGTGCAATTCTTAATCACATTCGGCCAGCCCTGTGAGAGCTGATAGTCAGCTCAGTGGTCTGGTTAAACTATCTTAATCTCAGTCTTTTTCTGACTAACATGAGAACAATAGCTGTCAACTTCTCTTTCATGTGAGAAGGGCTTCATGGTAAGCTCCTTCGTTCCAGCGACGACGAAAGAGATGTCTGCTTTGGGACAGTCCTTGCTTTATTGTCCGTTATTCATCAATTTATCAATTTTCAATTTTCGTTATTTTTGTTGTTGTTTGATGTTTTACTTCTCTTAAAGTTTCGTGTAAAATTTACAGCAAATTTGAGTGAATATATTTGATTTGTGAGCAAATTTGTTTGGGTCATCATCTTTCAGAGAGGTTCTCTTTGTTCAGCAAAGGATTGACGAACGATAATATAAGTTCAAACTTGCGGTGCGAAAGGAATGATGTAAAAAGTAAAAATTCCACGGTTCCGACTCAACTTTATTGAAATATGGAACTCTGGCTTCTTTCAATTTGTACCTTGTGGTTGTGTAGTGTATATATACAGGTCGCCTGTGCGACATCAGGTGGGAATGGACCAATTTACTGATATATATTTTTCCCTTGAGTGTGAATACTGGGTTAGAGTAATTGAATGCAGAAAATTTCATTACGAAGAAGCAATATATGTGCTGTGTAGTTCAAGCCTTAGAGGAACACTTTCATTTGATGGTGACTAAAATATTTTTTGAAATAACAGAACAAAAACACGAGAAGCAACTTCAGTAGGAAGGGGAAGAAAGAAACTGACAGCAGATTAAAATGTGGGGAAACAGTTGAGTAATAAAAGCAAATGGTGTACTTTCCTCATTAATAAATGATGAAGGAGTTCTGTCTTTTTAGAGAAGAGCGCCTTTCAAATTCAAACCATCTATCGCGTAACAAAAAGGGTAATGTAATTAAGGCCTCCATTTCTGTCACCCTCGTAATGGGTTTTTGCCGTCAGTGCACCTCATGCGGTACACTGTAGGCATGGCTTAATGGCCTTTGCAGTATCCCTTCGGCCCATAGCTGCAACCCCTTTCATTCCTTTAACTGTACCTCCGTTCATATTCTTTTCCTTCCATCTTACTTTCCACCCTCTCTTAACAATTAATTCACAGGGCAGCTCCGAAATTTTCCGCCTGTTATTCCTTTAAAACTTTCTACTCTCAGTTTACGTTTCAGCACTGAATGACCTCATAGGTCCCAGGGCTTGGCCTTTGGCCTAAATTCCATATTTTCATTCTGACCCCAAACCAAAGAAACTGGGAAAGTGTGTTTGTAAAATATTGATTATGAATGATCACAATCTATCGAACATCTTTCTGGAGACTCCAGACGATCGACTGAACTTCTATCGCCTTTCGCGATGCGCGCTCATTAATGTGCCTAGATTTTGAGACAGTTCTTAATCTCACCACAACAATTGCTCTTAATTTCTCTTTCATGTGACAAGGGTTTCTTGATAAGCTCCTTCGTTCCAGCGACGACGAGAGGGAAGTCTGTTTTGAGACAGTTCTTGATTTATTGCCTATTTTAACATGTTCGTCAATTTCACATTTTTTTTTCTAGTTTTAATTTTCTGTCTGCCCTCAGATCTTAAAAACTACTGAAGTTAGAGGGCTGCAAATTGTTATGTTGATCATCCACCTTTTAATCGTCAAACATACCAAATTGCAGCCCTCTAGCCTCAGTAGTTTTAATTTTATTTAAGGTTAAATTAACCATGATCGTGCGTCTGGCAACGCTATAGGAAAGGCCACCACCGGGCCGTGCCTGAGAGTTTCATACAGCATTATACGCTGTATAGAAAACTCGATTGCTCCGGAGAGACTTCGGCGCATTTTTTCTTTGCTTGTATTTTTAATACAGAATCTACACCAAATTCGAGCTTGTGAGTAAATTTCTTTCTCACTATCTTTAGAGAGTTCCCTTATGCCGTAATAGATTGACGACCGATATTCTTTATAATTAAAATTCACCAAATATTTACTTATATAGTTCTAATACATTCTTTTCTTCACAAAAAAGATGAAGGTTTCTTACATAATTGCGGGTGCTTTAGGAAAAACTAAACGGCTAAGTAAGAAGGAACTATGCTTATGAGTATCTTGGAAACAAATAATCATGTGAACAATATAAATATATATATATATATATATATATATATATATATATATATATATATATATATATATATATATATATATATATATATATATATAGATATATATATATATATATATATATATATATATATATATATATATATATATATATATATATATATATATATATATATATATATATATATATATATATATATATATATATATATATATATATATATATATATATATATATATATATATATATATATATATATATATATATATATATATATACACCATTTCTTTGTGCGCGAAAAGCTGATATCAGGAAAGGAACATCCTAAATAGGCCATTGAACTAATCACCGCAAATACTAGAACACAAGACCCCATAAAGCGACCGGGCGAACATCGATCCGAGCTGGGCACTGCATTGCAAAGCAGGCGTCGCATTTGCGAGCAGATTGAAAACGGTATCGCATCAGAGGAGCGCGTGCCGCCGAAAGCTGGAGAGAGAGAGAGAGAGCGAGAGAGAGAGAGAGAGAGAGAGAGAGAGACTTACGTGCTTGTGCGGAACGAAGCCTGGCCCTTTTGGGACCACGTAAAGTGCGTAATGTGTCACGTGCAGAAAGTCGCCGTCGGAACAATGGGAGTTATCAGAATTCGGAACGCTTGCCGTGCGTCGCGTGGATGTGTGTGCGCCGTGTTATCTGTTCGTGGGCAATTTGTCAAAACAATGGGGCACATTTACTCTGCGCCTAGTTCGGTGTACAGATTTCGTATTTTTGTTATGCGCTCTGAGAGAGAGAGAGAGAGAGAGAGAGAGAGAGAGAGAGAGAGAGAGAGAGAGAGAGAGATGGAATTCAGTTAAGTAAAGCGAATTATTTATTTCTAAAGCCTGATGCTTTGTCAAAGCTTCCATTTTTTATATATATATATATATATATATATATATATATATATATATATATATATATATATATATATATATATGTATGTGTGTGTATATATACACACATACAGATATATACATATATATGTGTATATATATGTATATATAATACATATATAATCTATATACACATATATACACAATTAAAGCTTTGACAAAACATCAGGCTTTAGAAATAAATATTTCGCTTTAGTTAACTGAATTACACTCTCTCTCTCTCTCTCTCTCTCTCTCTCTCTCTCTCTCTCTCATCTTGATTCATCCTTGATGACTATATATATATATATATATATATATATATATATATATATATATATATATATATATATATATATATATATATATATATATATATATATATATATATATATGTATGTATGTATGTATGTATGTATGTATGTATGGATCATCCAAGGACCTAGATAGATCAAATTCTTAGCCTAAATTCACTTAAACATCTCCACATAACTTCAATTCATTCATATTAACTTTTCCAAAAGAAATTTAATGAAACAGTTTGTAACCACCGAAGCGGGGTAGTGCCACCAGTGCGCCTCACGTCGTGCACTGTAGGCATTTCTGAAGGTCGTTTGCAGCTTCCCTTGGTCCCCTAGCTGCACCCACTTCTTAGCCTTTTACTTTACCTCCACTGTCGCTTCCTTCCTTCAATCTTGCTGCCCAACCTCTCTGGCTATTATTCTTAGGGCAAATGTGGGACTTTCTCCCAGTTCCACATTTAGATCCTCATATTTCACCCTCTTTATTATCTGGATCTTTCTATCTTGCTGTCCAACCACTCCAACTACATCTTTTCACCGTTTTAAGCGCTGAGTGTCGTAAAGCGCCCCAGTGCTTCTTGACTTGACAGCCATAAATCAAATCCAGATCGAACCATTAACTTTTTCAAATCCTTTTGGCGAAATAAGAAACAGGAGCAGCCTACTTCAACATATTTCCTCCACAAAGTCAAAGTTCCTTAAAGACAAGTTAATGACGGTCATCAGTCGAGACAGCTCCATCACTTATTCTGATGATGTTTGTGGTCGTTCGGTTCTTCAATCATGGCTTGACGTGCTCTTAATAGATGGTAGAGCACGGAAAGTAACCTCTCTCTCTCTCTCTCTCTCTCTCTCTCTCTCTCTCTCTCTCTCTCTCTCTCTCTCTCTCTCTCTCTCTCTCTCTACGTTGGAAGTCTGAAAGTAGTCGATGATTGCTTATGAATTTCTAAGATGAAAATCAGGATTGATTATTTTCCTTATATTTTGTTTATTTCTTTTATAATCGGTAATATTGTGTGATGGCTAAATTGTTCTAGAGGTTCTTTTTGCTGATTATCAGTGATAAATTTTTCATTGTTTTTATATCACAGATTTGAGAACGCTACTTAAAATTTAATATAATGAAATCCTTTTTTGTTACCCACTACTAAAGAAATATGTACATAATTTTTTCATTACCGTGACTGTCCATTTCCAATCTCTCTCTCTCTCTCTCTCTCTCTCTCTCTCTCTCTCTCTCTCTCTCTCTCTCTCTCTCTCTCTCTCTCTCTCTCTCAGGGTTTGACTAACGAGGAGGCCTGCTGCATCTGAAGTATGGAAAACAGCACATTACCATAAAAGCGAATAGGCTTTTCGCTGTAAGCTGGTCATACCACCTTACATCGATTCCCATTTTCTAGTCTCGCGTGTAACCTTGCAGGCGGCTCAGTCTCTTGGTTTCCTACGCACCGGTAATTGAATTGGGATCCCTATGTTTGCTCACCAGTTAAGGAACTCATTAACGTTCCTTCTCCCCCACGCTAGGCAACGTGCGTTTTTCCTCAGGAGGTCATTACATGCTTCCTCTAGGGCAGGACCCTGAGGTAACATCACGCCATGGCTCACTTGTTTTGTCTTTCGATGAAGGCACGAAGGGATTGGATGCGAAGTGATGGATGGCCATATTTTGTCTGGCTGGAAGACTCATTACGAAGATGATGAGATAACTAGTTACGTTTCCTCGGCTGAAAGACTTACGGGAAAAAATGAGGAGATAAAGTACAAAATCTTTCTCGTTTGAAAGATATTTTAGAAAACCGAGGGGATGGATAGTCCTATTTTTCTGGTTGAAAACTCAGCTGAAAAATGAAAAAATAAACGACCATATTTTTCCCAGTGGAAAGACTTATTAGAAAAATTAGGAGGTAAATTGCTGTATTTTCCTTATGTCTTACTGATAATCAGAACAATGAGGAGATAAATGGCCATATTTTCCAAAGTTAAATACTTGATAAGGTAAATGAGAAGATAATTAGCCATATTTTTCTCAGCTGAGACTTATCGGAAATACTGAGTTACTTCCAGCCGGTAGTGACCACAAGGGTTTTCGGGGGTTGTTATCTAGGACTTATATTTCTGGGGGGTCATTATTATTACGATATTTAGTCTTTTGTTTATGTTTTTATGGTAATCCCCAACGAGCTCCTACTAGATACGCCACAAAGGTGGATGCATACCAGATTCAGGGGTGGGGTGGGGGCGGTCACTATCTGGGAAAGATCCGTTAGGAGATAAGGTAATGAGCTACCATTCATTTTTTATCTGTAAGACTTTGTTGCGAAATGAAGTAAAATGACCACATGTTCTACAGTTGAAAGCTATAATTGAAGACGTTTTCCTCACTTGCAAGATTTAGTTGTAAAATGTGGTGATAAATAACCAAAGTCGATTCGTGTTGAATTTTCTTCAGCCTTCTTCCGGACAACAAGGATCGGGACGGCTATCAAGAGATGATGATAATGTTCTTAGGTCATTGTTTTCCTCATCCTGTAAGGGATGTCTCGTTAGTCTGTTATGATTGCGGCGTCGTGAGTCTTATTTTCAACCTGAGTTTTTTTTTTTTTTTTTTTTGGTGCCAATAATGTCATTTCTATAGTTACCAATACTTTCAAGGCACCTTGGATTTTGGAATTCGAAAATGCTCTATTTTTTTTTTGGGGGGGGGGGGCCGGGTTGTTAATGTCTATGAGTTATTAGTATCTACAGAAACTTTTTTCCAAGAGATTCAAGTTAACAGTGCATTTATAAAGTTACGTTAATACTAAGAAGAAAGCGTTTCCTCTCAACAGAGTTGAAGTTTGTGCCAGCGGGATTTATAAAGAACACAACTACTTCAAAGACACTGCCGCTGTTTTTAACGAAAGCTTATAACGAGATTTTATCTCGTCATAAAAGAAGCAAAATGTGCCAAGTTGTCCGTCATAACGGAAGCAACAACTTCGCCCGGCAGGAAAAGAATAGAAAAGGTATTGTTAGAGAAAGGTCTATTGTTCATGAAATGAAAGGACGTTTCATTCTCGTACATCAGCGTAATGCGACTGGAAAGTCCATCCATTTGAAGCCAGGAAAACTATCTTCGGAATAAACGGCGAACCGGATTGCCATTCCCTCGAGACTGTAGTCCCACGCCCCTTCGCATCCGAGTGAGTGTCATTGCCAACATGCAAACTCCAACATTAGCACACTCGAGTGTGCACACGAAACGCCCCTCGTGTCTGTGTGCGCAGGGAGTAATCCCCGGCATGTCGCCTCTTAATTGGTTACACGCTCACGCACAGACTCTTTGTTTTATGCAATAAAGACAGTGCGTCGGATGTATTTTTTGTCCCTGGTGCCCTCAGGCGGTCATGTAAACAAGAGCCTTGAAAATGTTGCAGCAGCAGCAACAAAATTCAACGGGAATATTTGCCAGGGAACGCTACGCCTCTACAGTAAATTCCTTTTTCATTTAGATATTTTCCCCTCCACTGAAATACCCCGGGCCAGACGGGGAGAGCGTAATACCACTTTGAAAGCGGCCGAATCGATAAAGAACGAGGCCTTCCATGGAAGACTAAGGCCCCTGCAGTGTCACAGGGACGCGGTAGACATGACATCACGCAAACGAAGGCCCCAGAGCATGTCTGGCTCTCTGTCTGTTTCCTCCCCCTGTCCCAGCAGCGCCGGCAATTAATGCAATACCGAAAAAAAGATATAGGCGTCGAAGCTACCAGAGGGCCTGGGCGGCCAGGCAGGCGCCGGGGGGCGGAGGGCGGGGGGAAAATTGAAAGCGGCTTCAACCTCGATTTCATTCTGGGTTTCTGTCGGCCTCACTCGGGTGCTCGGCGCCCTGACATACGGCGTAGCCACCCTGGCGTTTTGTTTAACGTTACCCTACTGTCCTCACGCCCAAATGGTGAGGCCTTCAAATGCTTACTGCATATCACATGAAAAATATTTAGAGCTTTGGGAGATAAATATTGATTGTGTTACTGATACATATTTACATATATATATATATATATATATATATATATATATATATATATATATATATATATATATATATATATATATATATATATATATATATATATATATATATATATATATATATATATATATATATATATATATATATATATATATATATATATATATATATATATATATATATATATATATATATATATACATATATACATGGGTCGGGGAAGTTGGGAAAAAATTCGCTGGTACGTTGGGCACTAGGCGCCTGCCCAGGAAAAACCTCAGGTATGTAGTAGGCTACTTGGATTCCAAATTCTTTTATGACTTTTGCGTCCGAATAGCTAATGCCGTGGAAGCACACGAAAACCGGGGTTGGTCCTGTTGTGAGTCAGATATATATATATATATATATATATATATATATATATATATATATATATATATATATATATATATATATATGTGTGTGTGTGTGTGTGTGTATATATATATATATATATATATATATATATATATATATATATATATATATATATATATATATATACATATACATATGTATACTTGTAATATATATATATATATATATATATATATATATATATATATATATATATATATGTGTGTGTGTGTGTGTGTGTGTGTGTGTGTGTGTGTGTGTGTGTATGTATGTATGTATGTATCTGACTCACAACGGGACCGAACCCCGGTCTTTCTTTAGGAATTATTTACTTTCAATAGGTAATTCATTTTATTAATACGTCTTCAGAAGACTGCCTCCATGTTCATTTGTTCCAGAAACTCCATGTCTGCTCACTGCACCCTCTCTTTCTCTGTTACCTACCTTTGCACTTAAATAATCTAGCCCAACGCCCCTTTCATTTATTCGAAACCAAGTAACACATGACTGAAATTCTCCCAGAATCAATCTCTATCAGTCATTCTTTCGAATCTTGCATATACATAATCACCGTCACAATTCTTTCCCTGCGGAGCACAGTTTTCTCATGTAACTCTTAAACCAAAGCATTTGTTTTCTTTCACCCGTTCCCAGTCTCCCGGACACTAGAAGCATTATAACTCCCCTAGCTGTGTCTTGAATGCAGCCACCCCTCGTCCTTCCCAACCTCGCACACATTGCCCTTTCACCTTAGTTTCACTCATAGCCTAAACATTCGGACTCGTCTCGCCTAAACAAACCAGCTATCGTAAACGTCTCGTCATCTTCAGCTTAACGATGTGCAATCAAAAGCCCAAGATGGATCATCCACTTACTTTTCTTGGTTGTGGTAATTTATGTATGGTATGGGAACCCAAAAGCATGCTCACGGTCATTTGGACATTTTCTCATCAGGAAGTCCAGCAAAAATGCCATTATTTCTGCCATTATACATGAGTGAGAATATTATTGTCATTGGCCTCATGTAAAGTGGCTCATCTGCCGTTTAGAAACCATTTCCAGTTTTGATTGCTTTTGGCTTCAGGAGATAGCTCATCCCCCGGTTTAGGAGGCTCTCCCCCCACCCCCCAAGAGATTCACAACCCTCTACTATGCACTTATCTGCCATGGACTGTAGTTCATTATAATCCCAAACCATTAGCACTCTCTATGGCAGCAATGGCCATATAGTATTAATGTTTAAAAAGGTAAATATAATCATTAATATTATAATTCAAGGGATTAACCCTTATTCATATGGAGCAAGCATGCAGGGGTTACTGACTTGAAATTCAAGTTCCCAAAGAATATGGTGTTATTAGAAAGAAGTAGCAGATGGTAATACGAATTACAGAAAGAGAGATCAGTTATTAGAAAAGAAAAAAAGATAAATTGATGAATTATTAGAAAAAAATGGATAAAATACAAATATATTAAAATACAATGTAAAGATTTTAGGAAAATATATCATCAAAAGCTCCGAAGATATTAGCATTTTTGTTTATTTTCAGTATGTATTTCAGGATGTGGTTGCTAGTCCTAAGCCTTTCCCAACTCTCTCTGAAACCCACAACAACCGATTAGTTTCCAGGTACCGAATTCACAGCTTCAGTGAACCAAGTCACGATGAGTTTCAACGAAACGTTTTCAAATGATGCAAAGTAACTGGAAAATCAAGCATTAATTATTATTATTTTTGTCTACAGTCTCCCTCCTTCATTAGTAAGCAACCAGGCGAATTTCCAAGCTCGAAATGGACGGGAGATTCATTCAATTACCTACAAACTCAGACGTCTGTTTCGCTAAGTACATTTTAGCAATGTTAATGAGTTCACTCTCATTAACTATGCTAAGACATACTTAGGGAGACGTCTCTCTCTGCCTTTATAATATAATGGAATTGAATGCTATCCTGCTGACGCAAATTAGTGAAAGAATGAAGACAATTCAAAGGGGTTAACAATGGCTAGAAACACTGAACAGGTTTTACTTAATAGTATAGAAAATTATTCATGGAAAGGTCTATGAAATGAAAAACAATTACCGTAAATAATGAATACTAAATAGGTTTTATGTGAAGTCAGTAGTAAATTATATGAATGGATAGGCCTATGGAACAGAAAACAGCGACCAGAAATAATGAAGAGGGCAGGTCTACAAAGCGGCCAATACTGTGGAAATTTTCTGTGCAGGTTCTCACTCTTGGTTCCGGTGTTAAAGGATAAATCTCTCAGTGGCTATCATGGTATTTCTTTCTGTGCCAGCGGCTTATTGTTGGATACAAGAGAGAGAGAGACAGAGCGAGCTTCGCGTGTCCGTCAAGGATTAAACTTTCGAAGTGCGTGTCGACATTTACGGACGTTGTCTGTGTGTGTGTGTGTGCGTGTGTGCGCGCGCGCGCCCCTGTGTTCGGCCGGACCTTCTATCTCGTTCCCTTGTCTTTTGTGACTGTGATCTGTTTAGGAGGCCAAAAGCCATGCATCAGTGTCGTGGATATTTCTAGGACCCGCGGAGAGTTCTCTCAGGCAGCTAACGGCCCACTTGCGTCTCGAGTGCGTCGTAAAAATGATTGCCTGGAGCTGTGTTAAAGACCTGGCGATGCTTAACTTAATTACGAAGCAAAGAGAGAGAGAGAGAGAGAGAGAGAGAGAGAGAGAGAGAGGAGGGGGAGAGAGAGGAGGGGCGGACCGACCTTAATTAACCGAGGTAACTTTAAAAGTAAGTTTCCTGAGGAAGACGCCAGCAACACAACGAGGTTGTTTGATTCTTTTAATGGAAAATAGTTTAGGGTTTGAATACATGAGTCGAAACATAGAACATATATTCACGTATAATGTAGCTAACTTATCAGTCCGTCTGTATATTTATATAATGGTTTTATTTATAGAAGCGTTCTCCTTTTCCGGTCTACTGTATAGCAATTCCTGTTTATTGAGGAACCTAATTTGCTGCCTACTTGAACAGTTACGAGAGATTAAATATAACCTACCCAAAAATAACATACATACACGGTTACAAGCAAGGACACATGCACACAGAGACACACACATGCATACATACACACATATATGTATATATATATATATACATACATACATACATATATATATATATACAGGTATAGATATATACACATACATATATACATATACACACACACACACACATATATATATATATATATATATATATATATATATATATATATATATATATATATATATATATATATATATATATATATATATATGTATATATGGGTCTGTATCGAAAGAAAGACATTTTATTGAAGTACATAACGATGAAGTCACAAAGTAAACAAAACTTAACAAAATTATTAAAGTATTAAGATTTTATTTTAAAAACTAGAACCACACAATTGTTAACATATTTTAAGTACTGGTTGGATGGTTATCACTCCTTTGAAATTCATATCTGAGATTTCACTCCTATGACATGTCACTCCTTTGAACTGCATGTACATGTATATATATATATATATATATATATATATATATATATATATATATATATATATATATATATATATATATATATATATATATATATATATATATATATATATATATATATATATATATATATATATATATATATATATATATATATATATATATATATATATATATATATATATATATATATATATATATATATATATATATATATATATATATATATATATATATATATATATATATATATATATATATATATATATATATATATATAATCACAGATTTTCTTGTCTTTCCCATCAGCCTTAGCAGGTCATAATTAAATCTAAATTATTCAAATTATCTTTGCAGCCATTGGATGCATTACAACAGTATAAATCATTCTTTTGGAAATTTTGTCCAAAATCTGTAAACGAACGATGTGTTTACACATTTTGTTCTATTTTCGTGGTTTTAAACTAAGTTAATTCCAAATAATTAAAAAGGATAAAATTTTTTTGTTAAATATATACTAGGGTGTTGAACATCGTAAAGGGATAGACCGTTAAGGCGTTGGTATTTTGTTAACCCTAAAAAATTCGTCAAATCTAGTTGAATAATATAATCAGTATATAGCTATCAACAAATCACTAAAAAAACTCTTGTATGTTACGAACCTAGTAAGAGTTTGCTGATGCCATCTGCTCAAAAATTAAATATCTGGATTTGAATCTGAATTAGCTGTCTGACATTCAGTGATTCGGCTGGTCAACTGACTATTCAAGAACACGTAGGGGCATTCTGAAGACAGTACTGTACTGAGATAGATATTCAGCTCAGTCCCTAATTCAAAAGCGCAGTATGATAGCCTAAATAATGTGTAGCCATGCTCCCTTTCGCGGGAGGAATGTAAATATCATATTTAAGTAAGTGGCAATGAGACTTAATGCTATAATGGAAATAGAAAAGTGCCCGCGATTACCACAATATCCCAGCAACCTCGTTGGGGGGGTAGTGCCGTTTGTGCCACTCAAGCGCTGCACGGTCGGCATTACTTATGGTTCTTTGCAGCGTTCCCTCGGCCCCTAGCTGCACCCTCTTTACTGTAACTCCTTTAACTGTACCTCCGTTCATATTCTCTTTCTTCCATCTTCCTTTCCACCCTCTCCGAAGACTTGATTCATAGTGCAACTGCGAGGTTTTGCTCCTATTACACCTTTCAAACCTTTTTACAGTCAATTTCCATTTCAGCACTGAATGACCTCGAAGGTCCCAGCGTTTGGCCTTTGGCCTAAATCCTACATTCTCTTCTATTCTGATTTTGGTAAAATTCGTGGTAAACCTCATTAGTTTTACTCGTGTATATAAATGGTACTTTATTTTACTTTCAAGTTGCAGTATAGCCTATCTCTTTGATATGTGAACATGACTCTACTCAACCTTAATAATATTCTGTTTTACAACTCTTCATCGAATTTTGTCCTTTACAAAGATAAAAGACCTATGAAAACGGTTCTCGAGATATTCATAATCATTTGAAGTTGAGATGAATTATATTCTAAATTCATTGAAACTTTTCGCGATGTGCGGAATAATATTTTCTTTAGATAAATGAAAACAGATATAAAATAACATTTCTGATATGTTTCAAAGAATATGTAGAATGCAATAATTCTCGTACCGAATAAATCTGTGAAATATTTTTTTTTATTTTACTATTTTAAAATGGTAGATTTCGCACTGGTGCATTCTGTGCGAAAAACAATTTCTTTGGAACAGTGTAGTACAGGTACTGGGAAGCGTAGCTACTACCAAGGCAAGTTCCTTTTCAATTTCATTTTTTATTTCTGGACTTTTCCATTAAGTCTTATAATAGTGCAACATATTTGTTTCTTTCCATTTCTTCTTTTGCAATAATAATAATAATAATAATAATAATAATAATAATAATAATAATAATAATAATAATAATAATAATAATTATTATTATTATTATTATTATTATTATTATTATTATTATTATTATTATTATTATTATTATTATTATTATTATTATTATTATTATTATTATTATATTCGACTGGGTGGTTTTTATAGTGTGGCATTCAGTGTTGCATCCTGCCACCTTAGGAATCCATCATTTTCCTCACTTTGTGCGCTGTTTCCAGTAGCACACTCTTCTGCATGAGTCCTGGAGATACTCCGGCATCTAGATTTTCCAGATTCCTTTTCACGGATCTTGGGATCGTGCCTAGTGTTTCTGTGGTTATGGGTACAATTTCCACTGGCATATCCCATATCCTACTTTTTTCTAGTTTTATGTCTTGATACTTATCAATTTTCTCTCTTTCTTTCTCATCTACTCTGGTGTCCCATGGCATTGCGACATCCGTGAGTGATACTTTCATCTTGATTTTGTCAATCAACGTTACGTCTGGTCTGTTGGCAGATATCACCTTATCTGTTCTGATACCATAGTCCCAGAGGATCTTTGCCTGATCGTTTTCTGTCACTCCATTAGGTTGGTGTTCATACCACTTATTACTGTAAGCTAGCTGGTGTTTCTTGCACAGGCTCCAGTGGAAGGTTTTTGCTACTGAATCATGCCTCTTTTTGTACTGGTTCTATGCAAACACCACTTGTTATGTGGTTTATGGTCCCGTGTTTCATATTGCACTTCCTGCATATGGGTGAGATGTTATTTCCACATATTGTTCTTTGGACATGTCTGGTTCTTAGGGCCTGATTTTGTGCCGCTGTTAGCATTCCTTCTGTTTCCTTCTTGAGTTCTCCCCTCCATAGCCATTGCCATGTTTCATCGCTGGCTATTCTTTAGTCTGCTCCATGTACTGTCCTTGCATTGATTTGTTATGCCATTCCTCTGTCCTGATTTTCATTCTCCTGTCTCTGTATATTTCTGGGTCTTCGTCTACTTTTATCAGTCCTTCTCCCCATGCACTCCTTAGCCGCTCGTCTTCACTGGTTTTCAGATATTGCCCAGTGCTCTGCTCTCGATGTTGGCGCAGTCCTCTATGCATAGTAGCCCTCTCTCCCCTTCCTTTCGTGTTATGTATAGTCTGTCTGTATTTTCTGTTGGGTGTAGTGTTTTGTGTATTGTCATGTGTTTCCAAGTTTTCTGGTCTATTATTATTATTATTATTATTATTATTATTATTATTATTATTATTATTATTATTATTATTATTATTATTATTATTATTATTATATTGAAGAATAAAACCTACAGTAATGTATTTGTTGGGATACATCTAACCTTACAAGAGCCTCGATGGCCAGGTCGGTTAGAGCAGCAGCTCGGACTTCTTAGAGGTCTGTTTCGCGGGTTCAAATCCGCAGCCGACCGGTCAGACACCTCAGGATTATGTATGTAATCAACGGAAAGGTTTGCTTATAGCAAATGGGTGTTACAGACTAATACACACACAAGCAAAGCCACTCCAACATCTTCTAAAACATAACAGACACCTCACACGTCTCGACTGTCGACCTAACCACGCAACGACTCCTCGCTGCTGGGAGAAAGGGCGCTGGTGACTGGTACAATACATGTACATACGCTACCAGGGTCTAAGCGATGACAGGCAGGGCAGCCGATCGGGACTACAGTCTACCCCAAAGCCAAATCAAAGTCCTTCAAAAGAAGGCATCGTGCTTACCCCATACAAATGGGAAAACAAGCACGTTAAAAAGAAGAAGAATGTAACTACAAAGATTTTTATATATCAAGACCGCAGAATTAACATTAATATTACAGTGTAAGCAGTATAGTCCATCTTTGGGACTTGAACCGCCATCGAGTCATATACCAGGCCAACAATATCCTATAAGTACAGAGGCAGTAAAAGGAGAGGAACCAGATCTGTTTCTGCAAATGCCAGGAAACGTAGCAGTTACGACTTCGCCCATATCAGTTCTTTTCCCCATTGGCTTTCTAAGTGTCACCCCTGGCTACCCCAGTGGGAAGAGGGTGGGCTGAAAAGTGACGACATCGTAAAAGTAGGTGCAGTGGTACCTGTTAAGATTCCTAGCATTTGCAGCAGCAGCTGTGTTTCTTCTCATTTATTACCTCTGTGAACGAGATGCAGCACTGGTCTAGTGTTTGGTTGGCGGTTCAAATCCTCATTATTATTATTATTATTATTATTATTATTATTATTATTATTATTATTATTATTATTATTATTATTATTATACCCACTTGCAGGGATAAATATGGACTAAGTGTACCCCTGGCTTCATTCCCATCTGAGTAAATGGTAGAGAAAACTATCGATTATTTCTACTCACTAACTTAAACGAATGATTCTCCCCTAAGCCCTGAAAGTGGATTAGTTAAAATATCTTATTTCAAACTTCCTTTTCTAATGTAAACACTCAGATTATATTTGGTTTCACATTTTTTTTATAATATTAATGATTTTTTAATGGAATCCTTTATCTGTTCTTGGTAAACAAACTTGCCTTACCCGCTCGGACATATTGAAAAATGGCTATTTGTTCATAAATGGTTTTAAAATATGAGGTTTCATTCAACCTCGCCCTGCAACCTTTGCGAGCAGAATGTACAAAAAATACTGGGCACACATTTTGTGTGTGGCAAGACAATTTATGACTTAAATGCTGATCGCGTTCCGATACAATGTATTCTATTGTGAACTCTTTTAAAACTACTTCTGAAGGACAAATATTTAATCAGGTCCTGTCATGTTTTGATTGAACTCCGCCGAGTGACTGAAGGAAAGAGAAAAAAGTTGTTTCATAGAAAAATATCTCTTTCAGATATAGAGACAAATTTTTTTTTTTTTTTTTAACAAATAAAACGTTTTATTACTTTACTTAGTTTCCATAAAAGGTTCCTTTGTGTTGAACTGATAATAATTTACGGTATAATTCATATGATAGTGCATATTGTAAGGAAATATAAGAACAGATTCCTTATTAGAAGATATTTTCAGATTCTAAAATTGCTTTAAGCATTTATTTTAATCAATAGAGCAAAGCTAGTTGGGAAACTTGGGATGACATATATATATATATATATATATATATATATATATATATATATATATATATATATATATATATATATATATATATATATATATATATATATATATACGCTATATATACATATAATGACAAATTAGTCATCTGTATTACCATATGCATTTTCAATTTTGAGTGTGGTTGCTGGCCCCTCGCCCATTTCTCGAACCCAGCTGGTACTCATTTAGAGTTGGGTGCACTAGTAACTAGGGCAGTAGGCAGGGGGTGATCCACCCTGTCAGGCCTGCACGACCTGTTAAAACTGTAAAAAGGTATGATGAACGAAATTGCCCTTATTACTAAAACTTAACAGAGATCAGAAAAGCAGTATAGAGTGGACAATATCTCTTCACCTTTTCAAACAATGATATATATATATATATATATATATATATATATATATATATATATATATATATATATATATATATATATATATATATATATATATATGCTGTGCCAGAATTCAGCGCTGCCCATCATATCTCCCCTACCTCCCGATCCCCTACCTACCTCGCCCCCACCCAGGACGGACAAGCAGATTTGCAGGAGGAGGGTGGATATGTCATGTCTCCCTTACCCTTCCGACCTCAACCTACCAGACCCCGACCGAGGCAGACAAATAGGTTTGCAGGAGGTGGGTGGATGTGTCATGTCTCCCCTACCCCGCCCCCATCCTGGACAGATGAACAGGTATGTAGGAGGAGGGTGGATGTGCCATGTACGGAAAGGAGGCTTTTCTCAGGGACGATAATCACCCAGCAACCAATCAAAATTCAGCACTGCCTTGACCGCGACTCTGCCCCCATATGTACCTCCACTCGCACCCCATGTCTCCAGATTCGTCTCACCTGTCCAGAAGACCAACGGCCTGGTCGAAACATGTAGACAAGAGAAACTGCAAAGAAGCATAGACATATCCAGAATCCATTTGCTGGTAAAGACCACAGAAGCAGCCCCGATAGGGTCCGGTGGAAAGTCTACGGATTTACAACACCAGTTTTCATTATCGTGCCCTTTTGCAGAGAACAAACCTGCTGCATAAACGCTGCTTACATCCGCCAAAATATGAACATTGGCCATATGTTGGCCAATATTAGCGTGCATGAAAGGCAAGTCATAAGGAAAATTGAAAAAACTTAAGATAAGATCAATTTGCACGATGCAGCCGTCCTTTTTAACAAGACATGCTTAAGGAAGGGTCTGCTTCCTTCCTATAGTTATTACAGTAATAATATCTTTGTCTGCGGTGAGGATTTGAACCACCGACCAAACACCAGACATATGATGTATCAACACATTCACAGAGGTGTTAAAGGAGAAGAAACAGAACTGCTGTTGCAAATGCCTAAAGCTACGATTTTGTCACTTCTCGGTCCCGCCGGGGAGCTTAGTAATTGTACACAAACTCCATTGCATAAAATAACTGTTATGGTGAAGTGGTATCCATTAGGTTTCCTGGCAAATGCGGAGGTAGATCTGGTTCCTCGCCTTTGATTGCCTCTGTGGCTCAGTGGATAACGTCCTGGCCTCGTGTATGAGTGGTCGACAGTTCAGGGCCCGAAGATGTTACTGCTTACACTGGAAAACAAGATATTAATTTTGTGTTTTAGATTGATTAAAATCTGTGTAGATGTACTGTAGATGTATCCGGAAAAGAAGATGTCTTTGGGTTGTGTTCTTCAATCTAGTATTAATAATAATAGTGATAACATTATTATTAATTGTTAATATTAATATTATTATTATTACAAAATAAGAAATGGAATTAAACAAAAATGCTGCACCCACCATCACAGGACTTAAAGGCAGAGAACAGGAAAAAATAAGCGGAAATGGAATTCGCCTTGGTAGCAGATACTCGTTCCTGTACCTATGATGCATTGCTCCATACAAGTTGGTTTTCGCACAGAATGCACCAGTGCGAAATCCACCATTTTGAAACAGTAAAAGAAAAAATATTTCACAGATTTATTTAGTATGAGATTTATTTTGAATAGCTTTTTACCCTACACTTTCTTTCAACAATATCATAAATATTGTTTTTTATCTATTTCCAGTTAATTAAATAAAATGTGTTTCTTCATATTAAGAGAAGTTACAAGAGATTTAGAATACGATTCACCTAAATATGAAACAAATATGAATATATACCACTGGTACGGAGAAGTTGGTGCCCTATTTGGGATAAGAACAAAACTCATACAAAAAAAAAAAGAGCAGAGTTGGAACTTAGCCACGACAAAATGAATAAAACTGTCCCGTAAAGGGAGAAATATTTACGTTTCAGGAGAAACAAAAGCCGGGAGAGAATCATAGAACTTTTCCAAGTAGAGTGGCGTAGCCAGTCACTAAGACCGGACCGTTCAATCAGAGATAATTTCCGGTTCTCTCAGATATATCGAAGTAGTTTCAGGGCCATTTTTAAAGCTCTGGGCGAAGCGAGAGTCTTTGTTTCATCATCTGCATTATAGATGAGCCTCCGTGGAAGGCGTTTGCTAAAAGTAACACAGCAGGGGTTGACATTAATCTGGACATTAGGTAAAGTTGAATGGTTCCGTAGTTGTCGAGAGAGCCGTTGCAAAGGCGATGTGTTGCAGAGCTGCTGTCCAGAATTTAAAATAAATCTCTAAATCGTCACTGAAAAATCGTAAAGGACGATAATTGGCGTAGACTTAATACAATGATTAAAAAGAGCAATCAGTTATTATTATTATTATTATTATTATTATTATTATTATTATTATTATTATTATTATTATTATTA
>NC_089785.1:2759318-2774318 GCF_040412425.1 Macrobrachium rosenbergii
ATGAAAATATTGAGTGAACAGAACGGCTGTCATTTTTAGAATGAATGGTTTATTTTATGGGCTTTGGAAGCGGAAACTCTCTATACCCGGGTCTATAGTCGTTCAAATATACTGGCAGAATTATTGGGAGAACTACCTTTTTGTATGAATAGTTTAGTGAACCTTTCTTTACTAGTATAAAAAAATGCCATTTTTATGATAAATTTTAAAGCAAGACTCAACAAGGTTATATGTTATTTATGGAAAAGTGGAGCCGCTTTTAGTTTTCTGTAAAAGAAAACTATCGTGCCGGCTTTGTCTGTCCGTCCGCACTTTATTCTATCCGCATTTTTTCCTGTCCTCACTTTTCCTGTCCGCCCTCAGATCTTAAAAACTACTGAGGCCAGAATGCTGCAAATCGCATGTTGATCATCCACCCTCCAATCATGAAACAGCAAATTGCAGCCTTCTAACCTCAGCAGTTTTTATTTTGTTTAAGGTTAAAGTTAGCCATAATCGTGCGTCGGAAAACGATATAGGACAGGCCACCAATGGGCCATGGTTAAAGATTCATGGGCCACACAGCATTATACCGAGACCACCGAAAGATAGATCTATTTTCGGTGGCCTGGATTACACGCTGTACAGAAAACTCGATTACGCCGAAGAAACTCGGGCGCATTTATTACTTGTTTACAGTTGTTCTCGGCTGCTTATAAGCACACAAAGGCATT
Source organism: Macrobrachium rosenbergii (assembly GCF_040412425.1). Taxonomy (NCBI): domain Eukaryota; kingdom Metazoa; phylum Arthropoda; class Malacostraca; order Decapoda; family Palaemonidae; genus Macrobrachium; species Macrobrachium rosenbergii. The sequence continues at coordinate 2,760,032 of NC_089785.1, forward strand.
AGGGTCAAATAGTAAGTGTCGGAGTAAAGGAGGCTAAGGGCACTGAAAGACTCAAGTAAATATAAATTAACAACACACGGTTCCCTTTTAGCCTCATTCAAACCTCATAAAAGCCTCCATGAAAGTCCCTATCATTTTTAAGAGGTCTCATTTATAGACACCTCTGGGAAGACGTGTTTCTTATGAGATGAGATGTGGTTAAATTTCCTTTTTTGCGTATCTTTTTTTTTTTTTTTTTTTTTTTTTTTTTTTTACTTTGCGAAAGGTTGCGCTTTGATTTTGCTGTGCGGCTGAATATTGCCGTACGTTCTACGCAGCTGACATTTTGCCTTAATTTCAAAGGAAAATTATTATGATTTCATGTATCAGTTGTATTGATGGGTGGTTCTGGTAGATGGGTAAACCAGGAAGTGCAATGTTTTATTACTTTTTATACGATAAAATTACCATATGGTTTGACTTTTTTTTGTTTTTTTTTTTAGTTTCTATTCACTACTTTCCACCCGAGTTCTCAAGTACCTTTCCCAGACACTTATGCAATGAAAACCAAACTTACCCTCCTGCTCTATACCCTAAATGAGCTATTGAGGTAAGGAAATCCGAGCTGTCTTTTGGCGTAATTATGATCGATTTACGTAAGAAAATGAGGCTACAAAACCAAGCACTAGGGTACTTTCAGCCATTAAGCGCTTAAGACAGTGAAAAGAGAGGGTTGGAGTGGTTGGAGAGCAGGATGGAAAATAGGACACGGGGGTGGAGATAAAAAAAAAAATAAATAAAAATGCGCCGAAGTTTCTTCGACGCAATCGAGTTTTCTGTACATCGTATAATCAAGGCCACCAAAAATAGATCTATCTTTTGGTTGTCTCGGTATAATGCTGTCTGAGCCGTGGTCCATGAAACTTTAACCACGACCCGGTGGTGGCTTGGCCTATATCGTTGCCAGATGCACGATTATGGCTAGCTTTGACCTTAAATAAAATAAAAACTGCTGAGGATACAGGGCTGCAATTTGGTATGTTTGATGATTGGAAGGTGGTTGATCAACATATCAATTTGCAGCCCTGTAGCATTAGTAGTTTTTAATATCTGAGGGCGGACAGAAACACTGAGGACAGTAAAAAGTGCGGACGGACAGACAAATCCGGCACAATAGTTTTCTTTTCAGAAAACTAAAAACAAGTAAAAAATGCGCCGAAGCTTCTTCGGCGCAATCGAGTTTTCCGTACAGTATATAATGCAGAATGAAATTCTCAGCTACGACCGGGCAGCGCTCAGTTGCTCCCTAGATGCGGTCAAGTGAAGGTGCGTTGGCGACGGTTCCGGAAAGCGCTGCCAGACGCACGATACGTGGCTAACCTTAACCTTAAATGAAATAAAAAGTACTGAGGCTAGAGGGCTGCAATTTGTTATGTTTGATGATTGGATGATCAACATTCTAATCTGCAGCCCTCTAGCCCCAGTAGTTTTAAGATGTGATGGGTGGACAGAAAAAATGCGGACGGGCAGGCAAAGCTGTCTCGATAGTTCCCGTTTGCAGAAAACAAAAATGTTCAAAAGTGGAGGCAGCCGGGGCCAAATGAAGGTTGCAAACAACATATATGAATGCCTACAGTGCAGCACGTGAGGTGAACCGACGGCATTATTTTCGCTACAGAGGGCATCATCATGGACATAGTTCTCAATGTCAGGTTTGCCTCTCATCTCTAATTCTTAACCATGAACCAGATGGTAAGAGATAATTCACTGTTTAAATCTGTTATCAATAATTTTTTTTTTTAGAGAACTAAAATTTGAGAGAGACTGTTCACCATTGTTACGCATCGATGAGTTATGGTGTGTGTGAGTGTGCGTGTTTGTTTGTTAGAGAGAGAGAGAGAGAGAGAGAGAGAGAGAGAGAGAGAGAGAGAGAGAGAGAGAGAGAGAGAGAGAGAAGAGGAAATCAGACGGCTAATTATTTATAGTAAACCATAAGTTTTGCTGAATGACAGAAAACTCATAATGCTAACCAAGGTTAAAAAATATGGTCGTATAACCATGGAGACATAATGTCGTTTATGGCTAATTCATATCAAAGTCAGATTACTGTAAAGTCAATGCCTTTTTAATTATTCAAGAGAACTCTTTCTTCAGTTCAGCAATTCATGACTCCAGTGATTTTTGCCTACCCACTTGGAATACCATAACTACATTTATAATACCGTAATTCTAAGGCTTCATGCTCTCGATTATGTAGATAAGTACGTGAAGTAAATCCACATCAGTATATTTGGGGCTTGATATATATATATATATATATATATATATATATATATATATATATATATATATATATATATATATATATATATTTATATGTATATATATATATATATATATATGTATATATATATATATATATATATATATATATATATATATATATATATATATATATATATACACGTACATACTTACATACATACATATGCATGTGTGTAGGTATACACACACTCAAAATATCTCCAACATTCCATCGCAACGCAGAAGAGCTGATGGCGTTGTATTAGATAGATGCATGATGCGAAAACCTCGCGAGAGGATATTTGACATGATATGCAGCCGGGGTTTACGTTGAGTGCGCCATCTGCTCAAGTTGTAGCACGGACAGTGCCGTGGAATCTCGTCAGCCAAATGCAGCCTCAGTCATTTCTATGCTTTTATTGGAATATTTCTCCCATTTTGTACATTGAGAGTCTCATCTATAGAGAGGATATTTCTGAAGCTCCCATGAACGAGGAACAAACAGATTAGTCGCGACCATAGACGCGAAATAATGACTACTTGAATGTAATAGTCTTTATAAGTGTATATATATATATATATATATATATATATATATATATATATATATATATATATATATATATATATATATGTGTGTGTGTGTGTGTGTGTGTGTTTACATATATATATATATATATATATATATATATATATATATATATATATATATATATATATATATATATATATATATATATATATATATAATATATATTGTGTTATATATATCTGTTTTAACAGAAAATATATATATATATAATGTATATTGTGTTAGATGGAATTATATTTTACCAGAAAATATTTATATATATATATATATATATATATATATATATATGTGTGTGTGTGTGTGTGTGTGTATGTATATATACAGTATATTATTTTTTATTTTTTATGATGTTTCCCACAACACCCTTAACCAAAGGTTAGTCCATTAGGTAAATGTGGAAGTGCTAGCTCATGCCCTGCTGATTACAAAACTAATTTTCCATAACTCACACATAATCTGAAGTTTGTGAACGTCTGTTGGCAAACTGTCTGAATATATTATTTGTAGATTGGCTTTTATAAGAACCCCAGTGCTTTCTCTGCCCTTATTCTCCCCTTATTCTCTTTCATTGTCGTACAAAAATCCTATGTTGTTGTCATGAAGTTGGCATGACTGGGCTTGACTTTAGCGCGGAATCTGAGTGTTGATCATGATACCCTTCTTATCAAACTTAAGCAAATGGGAGTTGGTGGAGTATTTCTTAATACTATTACTGAATCTTTACCTAACGACTGCAAAGAGAATTTATTCATGGGCATCATAATGACTACAAGAATGTAATCTTTGATGACCCATTGAGCCGTGTTCTTCACTCATTACTTGTTACATTATACAAGAATAGTATCTGATTTGGCTTTAAAAAAGAACCTTGTTGCTTGTGCAGAGGCTGCTGCTCTCTTTGCATCGATACCATCTCCTGTGAACAGAGCAGCGGTTACTGAATCTTTTAACAGAGTTCAAGCTAAAATTATTGCATGGCTGAAATTACAGCGATAAAGTTGATTCACAACAGAATTCAAAGTATGATTGTTAGAATTGATCGTATATCTTTAACTACTGCAACTCACTTAAAATTTTATGTATATTACTTTATTCATAATTAAATTTCTTTTGCAGCATCCCTTTCATTCATTTTACTGTACCTCCGTTCATATTCTTTCTTCCAGTATACTTTCCGACTTTCTACTCTCAATTTCCGTTTCAGCGCCGAATGACCTCATAGGTCCCAGCGCTTGGCCTTTGGCCTAAATCCTTTATTCCATTCCATAATTAAATTTCTTCAGAACGTCTGAAGACTTGTCTGTCTTGAGAAATGTTGCTAATGATTTTGATGCCATGCTTTGCGCATTGCTCTTTGATATAAAGTCTTATCAGCTGACGTATATCTTAAAATCATGGCCAAACACTTCGTCTTAGCCTCTGACACAGTCGTTTCATTAGCTCAAAGTGCATGCTGTATAGAAGGTTCGTAATTCTGATATTTCTTTGTATTTAGATCTTCCCAGAGTATATCTACCAATACCCAGTATGAAATGGGTAATTTATTCTAAGTCTTCACTGACGTTCAATACCACATGGTGTTCTAAAATTTTAATATCAGTTGTGCTGACGCATAGAATGCTCCTATTCATGAGGGTAGTCATTCGAGCTTGCGAAGGTCAAATTGGGTTCATTTTTCTTTTATTTGACATCTTTTTCTTTTTGTTATTCCTTATTCTTTACTACAATATTGTACAACCTCGTTAGTATACACTAAACTATTCATACAAAAGGAATGATAAATTTAGCAAAGGTATTTCTCACAATAACCCTACCAGCATATTTATTTGAATGGCTATAGACCCGGGTATAGAGAGTTTCTGCTTTGATAGCCCATAAAATAAACCATTCATTGTAAAAATGACATCCGTTCAGTTTATTGAATATCTTCTCGGGTGCTCATGCTGAGTGATTTGTGTATGCTCAAATATAAAGTTACTCTAACTTTGTGAATATTTTTCAAGGTTTATAGGAAGGACTCATACTTCACAGTTGTTTTGGTTAAGTATGTTTGCAAATATCCTTTTCAGTTCTACTGGTGAATTGCATCTAGCAATTTATGTTAAAATCATTACCCAAATTTGCTTCTAAGGAAACACTTTTAATAAAGTGATGATAGCCCGTTACCATTTACAACTTATTTTTCTTGAAATCTACGGGAACAACTTTCCAGTTTTCACTGTTTGCCACCCACTAGATTTCGTAAAAATAAAGTTTTACATTTCCTGGGAAATTCTAATTTAGTCCTTCACCCCAATTTGTTCTCAAGCTGTATGTGTTTTAGTAAATTTCTTGGAGTTTTAAGTGTGTGCACTCAAGTACAAAAATGCAATGGCTGGCGAATGTGCAAGAAGGTTTTTCTAAGGAAGTTTGGGAATTGCTCTTGTGCGTTTCTGTGTCGCCACTTTTTTCAGTCTTTCCATTAAGTCAAGCACTTTCGTGTTCTTATCTGCACGACTGTGTCGTAAAAATAATCGCGTGAAGCTATTTCCATAATTAGAGATGCTTTGCGTACAAGAGAGAGAGAGAGAGAGAGAGAGAGAGAGAGAGAGAGAGAGAGAGAGAGAGAGAGAGAGAGAGAGTTAATGTAACGAATCTTTAGATAAAGTGTGTTGCATTTTTAACTAAGTAACCCCAATTTCGGGTGGGTCAATGAGGCCATAGAGCTCATTAAATAATGGTTCGGCTTTCTAAAATAAAAAAAAAAACTCCATTAATTCTTCATCAATATATTAAGGCATTCTTCCGCTAGTTTTACATGGTATTTGTCACTAGCTGATGCATTCAATTTCAGTCTTTGTAATTGACCATTAACCAAAAACATTCAGCTCTGTTATTGGAGATAAACTGTAGATATTCCGACTTCCATTCATTATATCTTCAACTATTTATTTTTAAGATGTTTTCATAATTGGTTATTCTATTTATGAAGGATCTATGCCACGTTCCACAAGAATATATACTCATTATGGATAATAATAATAATAATAATAATAATAATAATAATAATAATAATAATAATAATAATAATAATAATAATTACGGATCATATTTTCATTACCCTCTGTAATAAAAAAAAATACAATATAAAACACTATTCAGGCGTTTATTAGGGACCGTTACCACAAAAGTAAAATTTAGAGCCATGCTTCGCGGTTACTAAGGCTTATAGAGGTACCTACAAGAAAGATAACCTGGATAAGCTGGCTAGAAGGCTATCATGGTTCGTGTGTGAGGTGAGTTGAGGCTGAATAACTGCTGCCATTTATTTACTTACTCGGAAATACTTAGGTGCGAATGAGTATGTGTAAAACTTACATACAGACACGCCTTTATATATATATATATATATATATATATATATATATATATATATATATATATATATATATATATATATATATATATATATATATATATATATATATATATATATATATATATATATATATATATATATATATATATATATATATATATATATATATATATATATATATATATATATATATATATATATATATATATATATATATATATATATATATATATATATATATATACACATATATATATATGTAATTGTAATATACAATATATATATAATATATATATATACAATACATATATGTATGTGGTAAACAATGCCCTGTTAACTTCTATTACAATTAGATATGTATATATAAAAGTAGTAGACTATATATATACATATTATATATATATATATATATATATATATATATATATATATATATATATATATATATATATATATATATATATATATATATGCTAAGTAAAGGACAGTAAGTCGAAAGGCCCAGCTCCACTCCGTCGTTCCACTTTCCTTGGTGGCATTGTCTTTATTTATATATTCAGCACGTTCCATATTTTCGTGATTCGTTATAGATTATAGATATATATATATATATATATATATATATATATATATATATATATATATATATATATATATATATATATATATATATAAGTTTATCAGTTATAATTCCCTGTGGGTACAAGTTAATCCTAAGGTATCGTACATTGAATTCGATATGAAACTATATTTGTCACTTAATATTTGCAGATGTAAATTTTCACTCACTTGTAAGTGATGAAAATAATATATATATATATATATATATATATATATATATATATATATATATATATATATATATATATATATATATATATATGTGTATATGTATATATGTGTGTGTGTGTGTGTATATACAGCATATATAGCGAGAGCAAAATAAGAAGAGTCAGCTTGCGTGCCTTTAATGTACTTTTGCTGTACACTTAGCCACGTGAAACTTGTGGCAGTATTATACATACATATATATATATATATATATATATATATATATATATATATATATATATATATATATATATATATATATATATATATATATATATATATATATATATAGTATATATATATATATATATATATATATATATATATATATATATATATATATATGTATGTATATATATATATATATATATATATATATGTATGTATATATATATATATATATATATATATATATATATATATATATATATATTTGTGTGTAAATTTTTGGTGCATTTTATCTTTAATATTATTATAAATTATATTGTTACACCTAGACATCTCATGATTTTTTCTATTACTTGACATTTGGAAAAAAACTATGGTATGAACTTATTTCTGAAAGGCAAAATAAGAGAACTTATTTGAGGACATTATCATTAATTCTCTCATGACTGAAAAGCCACATTTTTTTAGTTTTCTGTAAAAGAAAACTATTGAGATGGCCATTTGTCTGTCCGTCCGCTCTCAGGTCTTAAGAACCACTGAGGCTGGAGGGCTGCAAATTTGTATGCTGATCATCACCCTCCAATTGTCAGGTATACCAAATTGCAGCCATCTAGCCTCATTAGTTTTATTTTATTTAAGGTTAAAGTTAGCCATGATCGTGCATCTGGCAACTCTATACGTACCAACAACACAGGCCACCACCGGGCTGTGGCTGAAATTTTCATGGGCCGCGGCTGAGAGTTTCATACAGCATTATACGCTGTACAGAAAACTCGATTGCGTCGCAGAAGCTTCTGGGCATTTTGTAACTGTTGTTTATTGAAAGAACTCTAAAGTTGTATGTATCCCAAAGTTTGAAAATGAAGGATATAATATTAAAAGAAAAGAAACAAAGCGTTCTTCTATTTAAATGTAAAAGGCAACAGATTCATCTTCATAAGTGTTTTAAAAGGTTATATTTTACAAAATATCTTGAAAGTTTTTGAATACGCAATTTTAGAAGAACCAACTCAATGGAGTTACATTTTGTAACAAATATGAATTATTTTAAGATGCGTAACAAGCTAATTATATCTAGACCTCTCTCTCTCTCTCTCTCTCTCTCTCTCTCTCTCTCTCTCTCTCTCTCTCTCTCTCTCTCTCTCTCTCTCTCTCTCTCTCTCATGGTGTGCACACAAGAATTTGAAAAAGTGGCATCATATAAAAACATTTCATTTTAATTTCATTTACTGAGTCATAAATATATCAACTTCTTGATGTAAGCAATTGTTTTCCAGTTTCATTTGAGGCAATATAGTCTTCGTGAAATGTATTGCTGGAAAAACTGCAGAAGAGAAAGAGCTATGTATAAATGTCTAAAATTCTCCACTATTTAGTTTTCTGTGAAAGAAAACTATCGTGCCGGCTTTGTCTGGCCGTCCCCACTTTTTCTGTCCGCACTTTTTCTGTACTCCTGCAGATCTTAAAAACTACTAAGGCTTGAGGGCTGCAATTTGGAACGTTGATCATCCACCATACAATCATTAGACATACCAAGTTGTAGCCTTCTAGCCTCAATAGTTTTTATTTTATTTAAGGTTAAAGCTAGCCATAATCGTGCTTCTGGCAACGATATGGAATAGGGTCACCATCGGGCAGTGGTTCAAGATACATGGGCCGCGGCTCATATAGCATTATATCGACACCACCGAAAGACAGATCTATTTTCGGTGACCTTGATTGTACAGAAACCTCGATTGCGCCGAAGAAACTTCTGCGCATTTTTTACTTGTTGTTTTTCATTGTCACTTAAGAAGAATTTTGTAGGAAGCGTTCTTTATTTCGTTGCATTTCTGTTCGTGTTTGTATGTGTTTATATTTAGTGTGTTAATATTATCCTGGATTAATAATAAAAATATGTATTAAAATGAGGATTATATTTTCACTAATTGGTCTGATGAAATATAAAAGACTGTTTTCCAGTTTAAAAAAATATTACAGATTTATAAATCACTACTCGACGTTTACTAGGAAGCAGTGTCAGGATGGGAAGTGTAAAGGCGCTTACAAAAGCAAGGCTTATAGAGATATGTACAAGAAAAATTGCCTGCTTGACACGGTAGTGACACTATCATGCTCGTGTGTGAGGTGAGCTAAGGCTGAATAACTGCTTGCCGTTTATTTACTGACTGTCAAATACAGTACATGGGTTCGAATGAATAAGTGTTTTGCGAATATGAAGTAAAATTTTTATACAGACGTGTTGTATATATACATACATACATACACACACTCATATACATCCTGCATATATATATATATATACATGCACACGCACACACACACTCGTATATGTATAATATATATGTGTGTATATATTAGGATAAATGATTTTCCTCTTACGTTTAGATAACATAAGTCATTGTTTTATTATATAATATATATATATATATATATATATATATATATATATATATATATATATATATATATATATATATATATATATATATATATATAGTTTCACTAATGTTACATTTTATCATTATTAATGTTTTTAGATCTGTACACCCCACGATTCTCATATTGCTTGAACTATGGAAGAACTATACAATATAAACTTATTTCTAGAGAAATAAAACGAGCCAAAATAAGACAGTGTATTTTAGGCCATTACCCTCAATTCTCTCATGCATAAAAAAAAAAGCTTTTACGTTTATTCCAAGGAATTGCAACGCTTTATCTTGCCCCAAACTTTGAATTGAATTATTAAACATTAAAAGAAACGGAACAAGACTTCAGTCTAAAGGTAAAAGGAATTGATATATCTTCATAAATGTTTTAAAGTTAAATATTCTTCACAATATCTTAAAAGCTTCTGTCTACGCTATCTATGTAGAATCGGCTGAACAGAGTTACATTATGCAACGAATATGGGTCTCTCTCTCTCTCTCTCTCTCTCTCTCTCTCTCTCTCTCTCTCTCTCTCTCTCTCTCTCTCTCTCACCATACATAGTGAGTATTTGAGAAAATGACAGTATATGAAGAACATTCCATTTTAACCTCATCTGTTGATTTATAAATGTGATATCAGCTCTCCTGATGTTTCATAAACAGCAATATAGTCTTCGCTAAAAGAATTGCTGGAAAATTGCAGAAAAAGTAGCAATAGAGAACTGTCATAGAATGGTCCACTTTTTGTCTGTCATTTGTTACTTGAGTTGAATGTCATATGAAGCAGTCTTTATTCCACTGTACAAAGGTGTGAAGTTTAGTGTGGTTTATCAATATTATTCTGGATTCTGTAATGTTTCGATTCGGTTCTATTTATATGTGGAAACAGTGGATTGTTGTATTTCTTTTTTATATAATAATAATAATAATAATAATAATAATAATAATAATAATAATAATAATAATAATAATAATAATAATAATAATAAAATACGGGTGGATTTTTCTTGTTTGTCCTCCCCCGGGTGATAGGGGAAACATGACACAGCCACCCATCCCATGCAAACTGGTTTGTCCGCCCAGTGTAAGGCAGGTAGGTAGGGGAACGAGCGGGTAGGGAAGACGTCCAACCTCCTCTTGTAAACCTGTTTGTCCGCCCCGGGACGGGACGGGGTAGGTCGGGGAGACATCAGCGTCGGTTTCCAGTTCGCGTAGCGCAAGCTAACGAGCTCGTAATAATAATAATAATAATAATAATAATAATAATAATAATAATAATAATAATAATAATAATAACCCACATTTTCATATCATTACACAGGAAGTCTTACCTTTCGCAAAATTGCTGCAATTTTATTTTTTATCATTGTGCTTTTAGTCTAAGACAACTTTCACCTTTTATGATTTTTCAGTTGATGATCTAGAAAATCAAGTTTAAGTTCTGTCAGAGCAGGAGAGTCAACATCGCCTTCGCCTTTGCAACGGCTCTTTCGACAATTACGGAAACACACAACCCTACCTAATATCCTGATTAATGTCAACCCCTGCTGTGTATCTGTTTGCAAACGCCTTCCACGTTGCCTCATCCATAATGCGGATGATGAAACAAAAACACTGGCTTCGCCGGAGGTTGACAATGGCCAGGAACTACTTCGATATGTCACGGCGAATCGGCCATTTTCTCTGATTGAACGGTCCGGTTTTAGTGACCTGCTATTCCACTCTACTTGAAAGTTCTATGATTTTCTATCTTCCTTTGTTTTTCCTGAAACGTTAATATTTCCTCATTTACGAGACAGGTTTATCGGTTCTGTCGTGGCTAAGTTCCAACTCTCTTTGTTTTCTCTTTGTGTTTTGTTCTTGTCCCAAAATGGTCATCAGCTTCTAGGTATCAGTAACCTCTGCCCTGGGAATGTATAGATTAGACCTTAAGGAAACTGAAGAATTCTTCGTGGAAAAAAGGCCCTATACACATGGTTGCGGAATTCAGGTTCTGTGGTTACAGTCGCTATCAACCCATTTTCACCATGATAGCTGCTTAGTGAGTTTGTACAGCTTGGCTAATTAGGTATTTTTGTCGCTGACGCACGCGCGACTTTTTTTATATTTACAAATATTAAGCCACAAATATCGTTTAATACTGCATTCGTTATACATGTGAATAACGTACATCCAAGGGGTCATATATAGACGTACACATAAACACACACACATATATATATATATATATATATATATATATATATATATATATATATATATATATATATATATATATATATATATATATATATATGATGTGTGTGTGTGTGTGTGTGTGTGTATACACTTGTTTGCAATTTTAATCTTATCTATGTAACTTTGCATAAACTTACTATGAGGTTCAGAGCCTTTGTCCCGGTATTTTTCCGGAATAACTTTTTTTCTGTGCACTTGACAAAGATACTACTTAGCCGTAGTATACTTTACATCCCTACCTAATTTTCGGCAGCATTCTTTATTACTTATATTAGAAAATAAGTATATTCATAAGAATAAAATAATGCAGCCGAAGCCAGTGGCGGAACACTCTAATGTATGGGTTCAAAGTTATACGTGACGTAAACATATGACGTCCCGACTCCTCCCACAAGGTGATGACGACAAACAGCTGTCTCTGAAATTCTGAATGGATATTCGTACCTTGACAAGGTTTCAAGAATGGCAGCCATGATAAGTCATTGCCCCCGTGGTTGCAGGACAGCTTCTGTGATTCGACTTGCACAATTGTTTAGAAGTGAGGAGACTCGTGGCGAACCTTACGTAAGCTTGAAAAGGTAAATGAATAACAGGACCTTTTCTGGGTAAGGAGTACATCCGAACATCCAAGGCTACCAAGTTTTCGTCATTTGTTGACTTCCATAAGGTGCAGAAAGATAATTATATATGCTCTATAAAGCAATAGTTGTTGATTTCTTAGTAAAATATAACTTGCAGAACAACATTAAAACTTGCTTTGCCCCGCAAAAAAAAATTCATGGGTTATATATAATGCATCACCGAATGACCTATATAGGTCCCAGTGCTTGGGCTTAGCCCGAAACGCCATAATCCACCCATTGATTATAATGTCAAGTTTCCTCATATGTAATTATGTTAAATAAAGGATCCATGTAATGTAAGGGCATGTCATTTCATATGATCGCTCCTGTCCTCATAGTGACAGAATACAACAATGGCTGAATTGTAACATTATAATGAAAGTTGTTTTCACATTCCACAGAATATTACCGGCATGGTAGTTCGATTGTTGGTAGGCTTTTAAATACCAAGATTGCTTGCACAGTAAGGAGTATAAGTATACTCGGTCCTTCAATTTTTTGCTCACTTGAATGATTCTTAATTGAAAGTGATGAACTGGCAGATCATCCAATTAAGACCTACAATAAGCAACTGTTTGTCACTAAGATTAGACGAAGTCATTCTGGACTCATAAAACCTGATAATAATAAGCCAATTAAAATATTTACAATAATTAGCTGCTCTACATTATGCAGCAAAAGCCAAGCCACCATTTATTTTTCCCCTTTTTTCTGACACCAAGAGTGCAATAAAGTGAATCCACGAAAAATAGCCTATAGAAGATGGGTTACTCGACTTCATGGCATAAATCCTATATACTACTACTACTGCTACTACTACTACTACTACTACCACTACAACAAAGTGTAAACAAGGAGTATTGGTTATATTTCATTGTTGCCAGATGTTGAGACTTTTTCACGAGGAGGCAAGTTAATGACGTCATAAGTTACGTCATTATATCTTCGAAAGACATTCCTCTGAGGTTGCTGGCGATGTCTACAAGAAGTCGGTGTTACTCTTATAATTGCCAGAATTATGCAACTTTCGTTATACAGAATACAGTAAAAAATTAGGTAGGGATGTAAGATACCCTGTGACAAAGTGTCATCTTTGTCAGGTACGTTGATAAAATTTTATTCCGGAAAACACCGGGACACCGCGGTGCTCTGAATCTCATAGTAGTTCACACACAGTCACAGATATACACACACACACGCATATCTATATATATATATATATATATATATATATATATATATATATATATATATATATATATATATATATATATATATATATATATATATATAATGTGTGTGTGTGTGTGTGTGTAGATGTGCGCGTTTATATCTGTCATTGTGTGTGTGCATTACGTTTATGCAAAATTTGGACATTGTATTATCCTGTAGTGTCTTCAACAGGCACAGGAGAAAACTAGGGAGCATTAAATCCCACGTGACATATCTAGTCCATTGGACAGTCTTATACTTCCGTTAATACTGCTAAGATTCAAGCGATGCTGTTTAACTGCAGCCGGATAATGCTCATATTATATTATCATAGTCAACTAGTTCCAAGTCCTGACAATGGATGACTTGCTTAAGTCTTCTGTTGGAAATCTGCAATCTACACCGCAAGCCCTTTTTAAAACTGGTGCAATGCAGGTTGTATTTAAAAACATAAAGGAGAGCACTATTTTCTGAGCTTCGTATTTGTTTCATAGATATATAATCAAGTCCTTCTTACTATTATTTAAAACGGAAAGTTTCGTCGCCAAAA
>NC_089785.1:2779318-2804318 GCF_040412425.1 Macrobrachium rosenbergii
ACTTATTAATAATAGTGTTGGGAGAGAACGAGAACCCCTCATTCAGTACAGTCAGCTATGGAGGCTTTACTTGCTCTCCTAGGAGCATGTGTGCTGAGAAAAACTGAACACTGGAAGACTGTGCAAATAGTGCATACATTCTTCCCTTGCGCAAAATGACTACGTAGTTTGTATGTGTTTGTATTTTTTGAAGTGCTCTTCAACTTTGCCTAAGTGTCAAAACACTCTCTTCACCCGTTACCAATTGTCGATCTGGTCACTTATAAGTGTATATGTCTAGACAAAGCTAAATTTAGACTCTTAGCAATGGAAACATTGAATAACGACATTTTTAAATTTTTGTAACTTGATATTTGTGTTAAGGTCTTTTGACTGGTTACATACTGTTCATAAAGTCCACTTTAGCTAAATTTAAAGTAGAAAACTGGCAGACCATTTACAGTATTTTTATAAGTGACTGATGTTAATTTTCCCTTTCTGTATTTCATTTCGTCATAACGCCGAGTCATATTCAAGAAAGAATTTAGATGTCAAATAATGACAGTAATTATGCATTTTATATTAAGGTTCAAGTAATTTAGCAGGTTTTATTTTATTTGAATTCCTGGTTGATTAAATTTCTTTGATGCATAACACATTCCATTTAAGGTAATTAGGTTTTAATTAATCCCGTATTGCGTCCCTGGTCATTATTTTTCTACTTGCCCCCTGTTGTAGTCTAGACTACCATTTGTCCACTCAATTCATTTTAATTTTTAGGGAATATCTATCTTGCAATCCAATACTTCTGTTTATTTAATTACCTTCAGGAATCTCTTGGTCTTGTCTAGGTTTTTATTTCTATGATATTCATATTCATGCGTAGATGAACATGTCCATGAATCTCATAGTAATGCCAACGAAATTATCTCTTTGAATCCCCTAGTCCTGTTTAGATCATTATCTCAGTGAATATAAATGTCCTACCTGGGTAATTGTTTCTCGTAGCCATTTATTCTTTTCAGGTTAATTATATTTCTGCCAGTCCCTCTACTTATACGTCTCATTTTTCTTCCATTAAAAATGAAAGTTCAACAGTATTTAAAGAAAGGAAGCCTGAACATATTAATATCATTGTTATTAGATTTCCTTATCCCGTTTATCCTCGTATTATTTTTGAAGGTAATTACTTCACATGTTTCTCTATTTATCACTTACTTAATTAATGACACCACAAAAATATAACATTTCGATTTATGAAAGAAACAGGGATTGTCATTTACTTCATTATCTCGTTACTTTCTGCTGACTTTTAATTCACCGTTGGGAAGATGGGAAAGTTATCAGCTTGTATCACTGATATGATTACTGGTTTTTTTTAATAGGTTAACCCTATTTCTAGAAAGGATGAGAAACTATTTTCGGAGATTGCTGAAAATTTCATAAGCCTATCTACCCCACCATAAACGAAAAACTGCCCCACCAAAATGGTAACCGAGGCGGAAATTAAGATTTTCACAGGATTTGCTCCAGTGATGTGGTATGCTAGGCGGACATTACTAGGAAATAAAGCTGTGCGAGAGAGAGAGAGAGAGAGAGAGAGAGAGAGAGAGAGAGAGAGAGAGAGAGAGAGAGAGAGGTGGCTGCTAACTTTTAAGGTTCGTGCAAAGCAAGCAGATTCATTCTTAAAGATGATGTGAAGTTGCTGTGTGTGTGTTTTGTGTGTTTGTGTGTGTGTGTGTGTGTGTGTGTGTGTGAGAGAGATGTGTGAGAGAGAGAGAGAGAGAGAGAGAGAGAGAGAGAGAGAGAGAGAATCATTATTACGGCACATTATTCTAATTATAGGTCGTAATGCGAGATGTTTTATTAATATTTCTGTTTAAATTATTTGATATATTCTAATTGCAAGAGATAGAGAATAATTATACAGCACTTCAAAATTCATGGTGAAATATAGATGCCTCACATGAATGCATTATTGTTTTGTTCTGAATGTCTCTAGTCATTGTGCCATCTGAAGAAAAATATATATATATATATATATATATATATATATATATATATATATATATATATATATATATATATATATATATATATATATATATACATACATATATATATATATATATATATATATATATATATATATATATATATATATATATATATATATATATATATATATATATATATATATATATATATATATATATATATATATATATATATATATATATATATATATATATATATATATATATATATATATATATATATATATATATATATATATATATATATATATATATATATATATATATATATATATATATATATATATATATATATATATATATATATATATATATATATATGTATATATATATATATATATATATATATATATATATATATATATATATATATATTTATATCATAACTTTTAATATAGCTTTCAATGTCATGTATAAGTTACGGGTTTGTTATCATTGCAGACTAAAATTGTGCTATTAATTATAATCATTATTTCCAGCTTCGGGGACATTGCAAAACATCAGTATATCTGCATAGACCTCATTAATGGTGCACTGATTGAATGCAAATGGAGCAAACAGTTGAATCAAGCAAATCCCCTGATCCAAGAGGGCCGGTGCAAAAAACACATTTGCATAAAGACAATTAGCCTTTGCGCTAATGGGGTTCCACGCTGACATCTACTTTCGTTCATAATTACAACAGCCAATTAGTATAAGTTGTACTTTTGTTTCAACCGTCTCATTTGGACCTGATTGCTCTCGAGATGAAAGTAAAGGAATCATGAGGAAACGTCATTAGCTTTATTAGAAGGATAATTATGGTCTAATTGTTTAAATGTTGCTTCATTGTCTGTTTGATAGAGACTTTCTCCTGTGAGTTTATTATATCTGGAAATATTACTGATATAATACGAATACCTTCTCAAATTTACAACAATTTTTAAGAAATTCAATGTAAGCTTTTTTTTTAAATATTGGCATAACACAAATATTTTCTAAATATAAAACTTTTAATTTTGCGTAATAGTAAAACCCGAGGAACAGTTCCAGTTGTAATAGAAGAAAAAGGCTTACAAAGTTTTAATTTATTTTATTACGTAGTGTTTAACTGCTTTTAAGTTTTATGCTTGTCGTTTATACCCTGTCCGATGTGTTAGCTGTAGTTAAGTGAATAAAAATACAAAAGGTATTTCGGTGTATAAATATATAATGCACTTATTATATTGTATATTATTCAAAACTCATAACCGGACTTGTAGTCTATAACTTCATTATTTCTTAAAACGCCTGCTAAATTTCATAAGTTTTAATTTTGTTTTAGAACTTTACTCAAAACTTGTAATCGAATCACAAACAGACGCGAGTAACGTGAAATTAATTCTTAACTCCGAAAAAGAATGAACAACCCAGGATTTTTTTCACATTTCTGGGGTCTTTCCTTTTTTTCTGCTTCCCCCAAACCGAGGTCGACCTTGGACACCCCAAACAAAAACAGCCATTATCCGACTGCTGGTCGAGATAAAGAGATTTTCCAGCCAATGGGGAAACAACGCTTCGCTATTTATCCAGCTTTTTCGAAAGAGACGGATCATGGCCTAAGAAAATCATTGAAAAAGTATAAACTGATGGCGAAAAAACAACAGCTGTGGATGGTTTTATTATTATTATTATTATTATTATTATTATTATTATTATTATTATTATTATTATTATTATTATTATTATTTTGCTAAAGAGAAACACATGTACATAACTGGGAAGGTAGTGAAATACGGGTGGATAAATCCGTAGAGTTTAACACAAAGTTTCATGCAGTATGGACTACTCTACCAAAGTATTATTATTATTATTATTATTATTATTATTATTATTATTATTATTATTATTATTATTATTATTATTATTATAATAAAATGAGTCATTATGTGGAATTTGTGGCTTATTTTCATTTTTCTTATATATACATTATTGTTATAGTTTGTTATAGTTTTAATTTATTATTATTAGAGGAATATAATCCAATAGATGAAATTTATATAAAAGTTTTAATTTTCTTTATTTACATTTTTACAGATGGATACTTTGTAAAGATGTGTATTTAATTTAAAACCAAGAAAAAACTAGAATTTTCACATTGTCGGCCTTTTCCTGCGATTACAGGTGGAACGTGATTGTTCCCCAACTTTTATTATTATTATTATTATTATTATTATTATTATTATTATTATTATTATTATTATTATTATTATTTATTATTATTATTATTATTATTATTATTATTATTAAATGTAAATAAATATATATATATATATATATATATATATATATATATATATATATATATATATATATATATATATATATATATATATATATATATATATATATATATATATATATATACTATACACACACACACACACACACACACACACACACACACACATATATATATATATATATATATATATATATATATATATATATATATATATATATATAGCAGCATATATATAAAAAGCATGCCAAGTTATCATTTGTATTTTGTATCCCCGACGTCATAAAATTTGAGAACATTTAAACAATATGGAACAAAATGAATGATAAAGTTTTTCGCATAAAGCGTAGGATATGAAATAAGAAAAATACTCAAGTTAAACAAATTCTACCGGAATTATTTTAAATTTCCAAGTCGGTACCGGAGGGTACTGGACAGACAATAATGAACATCTCACAAAGAACAATTATATTTGAGACTCTTTAAGGCAATTAAAAACAATCGAGGTAATGAGGGGGTTGCTTAGTTGCATATTAAACGCAAATTTCAGGAAATAGCTTAATTAGCATTAGAATATGAAAACTAAAGTGACGTTATAACATCTTTTTAGAGAAATCTGAGCTTAAATGCACCATCGCAAGCTTTGTCTATCAAATAGTGAAATTTTAGTCATATACGTTAAGCGGTCTCCAAGCTCTATTTACTGGTTAAGGAGTTCTCTGTACTTTGACTAACGCAAATGCGAAATTTAAATATAGTAAGCGCGTATGAAACTGAAGGAATTCTAGCAATACGAAAATAATTTCTTGATTAATTCGATCCAAATAAGAAGAGGTATTATAAAGAAAATGAAGGACAGTAGATGTATAAAACACAACTGTACAGGGTAAGTAGAAAGGGGAAGACGGAGAAGTTATTGTTAGGAAGGGAACCCTCCAAGTGGTTGCCTAATGTTTACAGGGGTCAGCATAATGCTCATCAGCCTCGTCAAGCCTTTGCGGGACTTCATTGCACTGAAACTTTTTTTTTTTTTTTTTTTAGTGGTAAAATGATTGTGGATGGGATTGTTCTGTTGGAATGGTTTGGAGTACCCAGCAAGGATTAAGGCCTTATATGCTGTATGCACACACAATCACGTACACACACACACACACACACACACACACACACACACACACACACATATATATATATATATATATATATATATATATATATATATATATATATATATATGCGTGTGTGTGTATGTTTGTCTATGTATTTGAACAATTTATACCACACTTTTAAGACATAAAAACTGATTATGAGCTATAAACATTGGGAATGCCAGGACCTCCTCTTTTAATATAGAGCAGTGAATCGATTTATATATATATATATATATATATATATATATATATATATATATATATATATATATATATATATATATATGTATATATATGCAGTGAAATTTGGAGCCAATTTCTGTATATTATGTTATATTTTATCGTTTCATTTGTAGTTCTTCACTGTATTATTCAGTGTTATATGCGATCAATTAATGACCTACTTTCTTCATTGGTACGGGTCGGTATCGTTCTCGACTAGCATTCTGTTAGGCCTGCGTTCGATTCTCCGACCTTCCAATGAAGAATTAGAGGAATTTATTTCTGGTGATAGAAATTCATTTCTCGATATAATGTGGTTCGGATTCCACAATAAGCTGTAGGTCCCGTTGCTAGGTAACCAATTGGTTCTTAGCCACGTAAAATAAATCTAATCCTTCGGGCCAGCCATAGGAGAGCTGTTAATCAGCTCAGTGGTCTGGTTAAACTAAGGTATGCTTAATTAATAACCACCTATTTGGTTACCGAAAGCACCGACAGCCGGGAGTTTTTAAAGCTCTACGGGAATCACACTCCATGATGTTGGTTTTGTGTTAGTAATTATCATTACTAGCGTCACAATACTGTCAAAATTCGACGGTAATATAAACGAGAGTCGGGACAGTGAGCGTTAGATTATATGGACGTTACGTACCGTCCCAAAACGCTGACAACGGAACTTTCATCTTGCTTACTTTTACGGATACAGAAAAAATAGATGGTACAGATTTCGTTTTATAGTTGTTATCTGTATTTCTCATTGCTATTGATCCTCGCTTTAACTTATTAACTATTCGCTGACCTCTTTATTGGCTTTTAATTATTCAACACCGTTAATATTTTATTCCCCTTCCTTTACTGCAATCTACCTTTTATTCTCCTGTTTCACTGTTGCCCCTCAAGTTTTCTCCTTTGATAAAGTCAGTGTTGTAACTTTCATTGTTTTATATTTTTCACTCGTTACTTTGATCGCTGTTTATCCGTTTTTCTTAGCGTTGTTGACCGGCGATAGTATTGGTCTCAATACATATATTATTCTCATTCTGGTCTAAATTCAGACTGACGTAGCATTCTGAAATAGACTTTCATGTTACAAAATTGTTCCCTAATTACTAATTCACAGTAAATCAACCTGTAGTACAATTTCGACATTCGTTTTCAAAATTTGATAGATATGAAGCAAAGCAGTATTTTGTTCAGTCAAATAAACTTCCTCGCCTGGAATGTAATAACATTTTTATTCACCTTAAATTCCTATCTAAGGGAAGCGATAACATGAGTAACGCGATAAGAAACGTCTTCTGGACTTCCAGCGGAATTTCCAGCAATACGCCAGAAATGAAAAGGTGAGAATCACGGACATAATTCTATCGATCTCTCGCCGTTCACCTTGATGAGAAAGCTGACGTTTCCAGCCAAGAATCCTACAGTAATCCTACATCGCGACTTCTCATTTCCTTAATGAAAAAGGTTCCTGCCCGTTGTAATCAGCGTTTCATCCACCGCGGCTTTGCGAGTATCATTTGTGCGGATGTGCTAGGTATTAGAATAGTTATATATATATATATATATATATATATATATATATATATATATATATATATATATATATATATATATAATTATATATATATATATATATATATATATATATATATATATATATATATATATATATATATATATATATATATATATATATATATATATATAATTATACATATATATATATATATATATATATATATATATATATATAATTATATATATATATATATATATATAATTATACATATATATATATATATATATATATATATATATATATATATATAATGTGTGTCTGTAAATATATACATACTTATATAAACATTTACCTTCCTTTTTCGCAGAGTTCCCAGAAACCGCAAATTCTTTCTTCCATTACAAGCGACGAACAAATTCCTGGAAACCCGACCAAACCCGGCAGTTAAGGATAAAGTAGAAGAAAAAAAAGAAAGGAGAAAATTATGACGTGAATAGAAATTATGACCACTCTACCTCCAAGCTTCCCCTCCTCCTGCAAGGGAAGTAATAAAGGCACAATAATCCTTACCAGAATTTGTGGTGGGAGAAGGTTAGAGAGAGAGAGAGAGAGAGAGAGAGAGATTTGAGGTATGTTGAACGAATCAGGGAAAAAGATTTAAGAGTCCCAAGAGAGAGAGAGAGAGAGAGAGAGAGAGAGAGAGAGATGAGTTTCTAAATGAGAGAGAGAGAGAGAGAGAGAGAGAGAGAGAGAGAGAGAGAGAGTTTCTAACTGATTCAGGGAGAGACAGAGAATTCAGGTATGTTGAATGGATCAAGGCAAAAGATTTAAGAATCTTAAGAGAGAGAGAAATTCCTGGCATGCTGAAGGAATGAGGCAGAAAGAACACCTCAGTAAGGTCTGGATCCTGAAGATATAAAGAAGTTTCAAACTTATAACTCCGAAGAATTCGGAACACTCTTCCTCTGCATCCCCCTAATATCTCGTGAGCAGACGCTCCGAGATATATTGATTTCCTTTGTAATCTTTTTTTTTTTTTCCCTTTTTTTTATTGCTTATTACCTAGATCCGCTTTTTCTGCGCAATTTAATTACTTCAACCTCTCTCTCGCTCTCAGGGGGCGTTCCCCCTCTTCCTATAAAAAGATGAGAAATTAACGGATAATGTTGCATGTAATTTAAGATATAATGTAAAATGAATCTCTCTCTCTCTCTCTCTCTCTCTCTCTCTCTCTCTCTCTCTCTCTCTCTCTGTAAATCACACACACACACACACACACTCTGTAAATACAATACACACACACACACACACACACACATACATATATATATATATATATATATATATATATATATATATATATATATATATATATATATATATATATATATATATATATATATATATATATATATATATATATATATATATATATATATATATATATATATATATATATATATATATATATATATATATATATATATATACATATATATATATATATATATATATACATATACACATATATGTATATATTTATAATCATATTTATAATATATATACATATATATGTGTGTGTGTAACCATAAACTCTAGAAAGAGAAAGAGCGATTGTGAATAGAGAATAAAATTGAAATGCAAGTCCTAATGATACAAGACCTGAAGGGTTTCATGTAAATTCGAGCATTTTTGTGGCGTCAGGAGATGCCCCGAATGAGATTCTCCAATCAGCGGTGACAGTTTATTAAGGTGTGTTTTAAAATGCCAAAGATTCCAGAGGAATGGAAGAGAGAAAATATTGTGTCTCAGAATAAGGGAAAAGGTGATGGAAGAGGCGAAAAGAATTTTATTGGCGTGACGTGATTTCGCGTGCCTGGAAGGATAGATAGCACAGGGGTTGATACACTTCAAGTAAAGATTACTTCGTAGGAATCAAACGATTGCGTGGGAATCTGTGATGAAGGTAAAAGTCCGTATTTAGCACGCGTGAGTGTATCTAACGCATATGATAGTATTCATAGATATATTCTGAAGGACGTGGAAGGTAATATGAAGAAAAACATTCAGAAGAGTCATGATGAAAGTGAAGTTTGCTTGAGGACGTGAACACGGTAGAGTGTCTGGTCCGATATAAAATGTTTCTCAGTTAAGTATTCATTATTTTCGCATGGCAGATTAGTATTTTCATGGAAGTAGTGTGAGAATTCCCGGCTGTACTGCAAGGTTGATAATGAGGGTTGAGTTTCCGAAGAAGTAAGAAGTGGCAACAAATCTAGAGTGCTTTTATAAGAGGAATATTTTGAAAGCAAATGTTAACAAGATTACGGTAGTAATAGAAAATAAAGTATGGTTCGTAGCGATACTCTTCGTTTCAACATACACAAGTCTGTAAGGGATGAGGTTTGCTATCCCATATCCTGACTGATGCATTGCCAAGCTGTTCACCCAATCTAAGGAAGTGAATATAACACAGTGTGATAAATTGTGAGAAGAGGTGGAGCACAGAGAACAAGGAGGCAGCAAGAGCTCTACTGAAAATCTGGAGTAGTTCAATTAGGGAAATAGTTTTTGGAAAGTAAGAACGCATTGCTGAGCCAACTCTGCCTTAAGGAAATGGCCTGTGAATGTTTAGTAAAGATGAAGGGAAAAGATGAAACTCATTATGATGAATAGATTATACAGTAAGGGAATAAGAAACGATAAGGAATGTAGAGGAACAATGATTTGACAAAGAAAACACGAATATACGTGTGTAGACAGGTCGTGAACGACAAAAACCTTTTCCATTCTAATTTTCAAAAATGGTCATAATATGAAAGAAATTTATTTTCGTCCAGAAGTACTATTCATCACAAAACTGCAGTGATAGCGTATGCAAAAAAATATCTTGACAAATAAATGAAGGTAATAAAATAGAAATAAGCTTTCATCCATCTTGCTAAAATCACTGTCAAATATATTTACTCAGATACTGAGCAGCCATCGCCTACATGTCCATCTGCCTCTCACTGTATTTATCATGTCTTATCTCACGTACAAAAAGAGGACATTTTGACAGCAAGCCAAATACGATTCATCATAATTTAATCTCTTGTAGGGGGAGGGGAGAGACCTATCGTTTCCTAACTTTTTTCTCTTTTAGTTTTAGGCCTATTTCATTTATCGCATCGTTAGCCCACCTTGTGCTGGGAATAGTTTGATCTAAAAATTAAGAGAAGTAGCTGAATCATGCATCACAGTCTCTTTTATTAATATTATCCTTCAAATGATTAAGTTTCCTCTATTCATTTGCATTTAAAATTATTGCTTATTTGCTTTTGCACTAAGGGTGATAACTGAATTCTTTTATATTTTATTTCAGTTGTCTTGAAAGTCAACGGTTAATTTTGGAATTGTATCCTTAAAGACATTTAGAAGTTACGAGGAAATTTTCCCAGAGTCAAATAAAATTAAATGATTTTTTATCCTTTCAGGGAAGCGGTTTCTAGGCTCTCAAAGGTAATCATATTTTGTTTTTGTCACTTTTACTGTTCGGTGAACATTTTTCTTTATCAAGCCTTTGACATCAGTATCAAATTTTTCCAGTTTCTTTATATTTCATTAAAATCTAATGTAATTTTCAAAAGCCATTCAGAACTCGATCATGTGACCCGACGATTTTCTAAAAAAAATGGAAGCCTAAAAATGAAATATGATCCAGCTGTGATATGGAACTATCAAAAAGATAAAAACTCGTAGGTAAATGAAGAGCCAAGTATAAATCATAAACGAAAATGTTTAAAATGCAGTAACCATGTTTTTCCCAAACAAGAAAAAATAGACAGAGGTACGTCACCGTAATCTTTACAAATGTTCCAAACAGATGCTGTAGTAATCACACGGTATATTTACACCGTACGGAATACAGGCTTGTCCATTTGACTTTGGATGTTCTGTAATGGTTAACGTTTAAGTGAACTCTAAAATCAAAGATGAACTACATTTTTACCATTCAGTGACTAAAATTCTAGAATGACTATGGGTTGGTTTGATTTGATTTCTTGAAATTTATGCTGTCCAGCCAAGTACAAGGACTTTCGGCCATTCAGTGCTTAAGACAGTGAAAAAAAGGGGGTTGGAGTGGTTGGAAAGCAAGATAAGGAGATCCAAATAAAGATCTAAAGGTGGGAATGGAAGAAAACTAACCCCCTCCCCCCCTCCCCTGCACTAAAAAGTAATAGTTAAAGAGGATGGGCAGCGGGACTAAAGAAAGCAAGCGGGAATGAGGTCAAGTAAAAGGGTAAAAACTGGATGCATCTAGGGACAGAAGGAACGCTGTAAGCATCCTTAATCAATGCCTACCGTGCACCATGTGAGATGCACCACTTCAAATCTGGAAGTTGTGTTATGGTTTTTATTAAAATGAATAAAATAAATCCAACGTAAACAGAATATTGAACTGGTCCATTTGCCCTTTTTTTTAACCTTCATTCCAGGTCACATATACAAGAAAAGCTGTTCTAAAAACAACAAGAATAATTTCATCATGCCCGTGTCATTTCAGTTACTTTTGTTATACATTCCCCAGTGCCATCAAGTTTGTAAGGTGGAGGCTCTTCTGATTAAAGTAGGCTTCCACCCATGTCCCAGGAAGGGGACTGAATCCCGGGGAATTTTCTATGCACACAAGCAATTAAAAGTTTTATTATTATGTTTCTTTGCAAAATTGCATCGCAATTACATGGGTATTACATGGATTCCCGCAGGATTACTTGTAATATAGTTTAAGGGTCAGAGTTAGTTTTTGTTTTTTTTTTTCTTTGTTAAGGGGGAGGGGGTGGGGAATTGAATATTGGTGTTCAGCCGTCTATTTTTCAACTCTGACCTTCGTGTTGCACGATCAGCTGAGGAGGCATTTCGAAATGCTAGGAGCAATTACCTTTTATGTTCAAAGATGGAATAACAAAAGAAAAATAACTCTCTCTCTCTCTCTCTCTCTCTCTCTCTCTCTCTCTCTCTCTCTCTCTCTCTCTCTCTCTCTCTCGCAAAAGCAGCCCAGCGCTCACTAAATTAAATTCAGCTCTTGAGATTTGTGAAAAGGGGATTTATTAAATGAAAGCATATTGTAATCTTCCCTTTTAATGAAATGCAAATGCCATAGACGGAATAAAGCCCGCATACAGAAATACCATTGTCCTGTTATGAAAAAATTATATCTCCATTAGGTTTAAAGACATATATATATATATATATATATATATATATATATATATATATATATATATATATATATATATATATATATATATATATATATATATATGTATATATGTATATGTGTATATATATATATATATATATATATATATATATATATATATATATATATATATATATATATATATATATATATATATATATATATATATATATATATATATATATGTATATATATATATATATGTATATATATATATATATATATATATATATATATATATGATACACATGCATTTATATACATACATATATATGTATACATATATATAAAAATATATATATGTATATATATACATGTATATATATATACATACACACACACACACACACACACACACACATATATATATATATATATATATATATATATATATATATATATATATATATATATATATATATATATTACTTATTCTTATGTTACTGAAATTTAGAGAGAAAAAGAAAGAAGTTTTTTACTTAAGTAATCAAGACAGGTTTTGTTTATAACAAATACATGAATTATTACGAAAAATATAGTGCTGTGGTTACAACAACCTTACTGATGGTAGTATATTTGTCTCTCAATTAGTGTTGTGACGCTTGTCGCGCATGAAATCAAAACAGGGAAATGACATAAACGCGTATTTTTCATTGCTAATGTATAGTATTAGAATTCATCTAATATAAATGACGTAATTAGATTAGTAACAAGTCGTAAAGGGTTAGGTAATCTGTAAAATTAGAAGAAGAAGAAGAATGCTCTAATGACAATGGAAATTTCTGTTGAACTGACTTTAAAAATATTTTTTTAGGCCTTCACACCCGATCTATTTTAGGACTTTTTTTTCCAAGACTCATAGTTCCATATATTTTTATACAAATATTTTTCGAAATAGTTTGAACTGAAAACTTGTTTTTTTACTCAAAAGGGGACGAGCTTCGTAGAAACAAATTCGAAGTTCGACATTTGGTATTCCGACATTCGTCAGTGGCCCTGTGTGATGCATATATACCCGGGCAAACTTTCTGACTCAAAAACGAATTTTTTTCTTTTATCTCACCGCACCAGACCTACCTTCCCCACTCTCAAAACCACCTCTCTCTCTCTCTCTCTCTCTCTCTCTCTCTCTCTCTCTCTCTCTCTCTCTCTCTCTCTCTCTCTCTCGGAAGTAAAGATCCCTTATCTGTGATGAAAAACAGCCAATTGTCAGACTCCAGCAATTGATGGACATTTCGATAAGAAGTTTTTGAAAGGGGATGACATTAACAGAATCAGATCTCTGTAAACTGAAAAAAGAAATCATAAAAGACGGAGAAAAAAACAGACAAGGGTTTTATAAACCTGACCGTTTAGGTATTCGTTTTAAAAGCTGCATAAATGCGGATAATTTTGCATCAATTTACATCATTGCAACATTAAAATAGTGCTTTTAATATTCGTAGTTTGTGGGCTAAACATTCCATTATATGCATTCTTAAGGAAAAGTTCACCTTGACCAACCTTAGCTGGTAAAAAGATTTTAGTTTTTTAGTTCTGTCAGTTAGCTTTCAGGGCCTGGCAATGGTATTAATATTTTCTCTCTTTCGAAAAGTTAGTTCCTTAAACTTTTTTTTTCTTGTCTTGAAGAAGCTATTAGCGAAGGCTTTACTGCAAGACCTAAAAACTTTTCCTTATATCTAAATTTTTATATCTAAGTTCTTTATTTGTATTTGTTTGAAAGATTCTTATTATTGAGACATACAAAAACTTCTTTCAGTTCTTTTCTGAAGATGGAAAGAGAAACCCACAAGATTCCTGTGTATAACTTGTTTACTTGTAAATATTTACATATTACTTGAATCTGAGTACTATCAGGTCCTAACTGTGACCCTTTTTCAAGAGATGTGAAGGTGGTCAGGCTGGTTGGTTCAAAATACATAAAAACATCTCTTGAAAAAGGGTCACAGTTAGACCTGATAGTACACAAATTCAAGTAATATAAATATTTACAAGTAAACAAGTTATACACAGGAATTATTTCTCTTTTCCGTTATTATTATTATTATTATTATTATTATTATTATTATTATTATTATTATTATTATTATTATTATTATTATTATTATTATTATTATTAAACAACTCTCTTCAATCTATAGTGTTAGTTCGTTTAAAAGAAAAAATGCAAATTGTAAATTGCTAAAAATATCAGCTACATTTTCCGACTCAGAACATTTTGAGTAGCAACTGAAACCATATCATAAATGTTCTTTAATACTTATAAATCTATACATTTATTTTCAGTTTTATGGCTTATCAAATACTTATAATCTATACATTTATCTTCAGTTTTATGGTTTAACCTTCAATCCAGTATTCCATAACGACAATGTACAGAAACGGTTTTTTAAACCGAAAGACCATCAGATTAATGTTACTACGAGCAATTGCGATTCTGAACTAATCATTTTGTTTAAGGCGCTGTGATTGGAAGCAATTTTCGTTTAAAATTACCTATTTTCTTTCAAGAAATATCATGATTCTCTCTCTCTCTCTCTCTCTCTCTCTCTCTCTCTCTCTCTCTCTCTCTCTCTTCTCTCTCTTTGCATGAGGGAATATTCCGGTGTTTACATACATAATTCCATATATACATACATACATATGTGTGCACTACATCCAAGCAGTTCACCCGATCAGCGGCCTCATTGTTAAGATTTTCATTATGCTGTCTGACTTACTTGACTATAGGAGGTGTGTCTTTTACTTCTCAGTGGGTTGACTATAACCCTTTTATTTTTTTACTCGTTTTTTGTGTATTTCGAGACTGAATAGGACGAAGATTAATGAATGATTTAAAAGAATATTTTAAAAATCTAAGTGATATCATGTGACATTCAGTGAAATTCATCTCGACCTTACGTTTTTCACTATGAAGTTTGTGTATATATAATTGTATGTTAGTGAAGGTTGAAAATTATCACAATAGATTTATAATTTATATTTTGTCACGTTAATTCAGTCAATGTGATTAAAAGAATAAATGTCTTGTGATTATAGTAAACAATTTCACTGACGTCTAAAAAGTACCTTTCCTTGAGCTATATCCACTTCTGATATTGCACAGGTGAAGTTAAATATAGGAAAGATATGTTCGACATAATTGCAGTGCTATATTACCCTGTATGTTCTTTTTGCAATGAAATATACATGTCATATACAAAAAAAAAAAAACCGACGGTTATTGTCATATAATACAATATCATCTGATGGCATGGGGGAAAGCTCTGAATCGAACTCTTTTTTGTAAAGGATAAATTTTGTAAAGAATGGGGATCTGTTAGGAGGGTCCTTTTGTGAGTTCCATTTGAAAAAGAGGACGAGATCATTTTTTTTTTAATGATGGCTTCCTCCCAATTTTTTTTATATACTTTTATTTCTAGGTCCTTTCTCCCAAAGGAAACAGAAGAGGATTTTCTTCTTTATTCCTACTTTTCTTGACGGATTTATGAAACACACACACACACACACACACACACACATATATATATATATATATATATATATATATATATATATATATATATATGTGTGTGTGTATATATATATATATATATATATATATATTTGTGTGTGTCCATAAATGTGTGTTAAGGAAAGTAGGAAGAAAGAGTGTTTCTATTTCCATTTGTGTGTGTCCATAAATGTTAAGGAAATATAAAAATTCTAAAAAGAATTTCTTTTCTATTTCCTTTGGGAGAAATGACTCTTATATAAAAATTCTAAAAGATATATATATATATATATATATATATATATATATATATATATATATATATATATATATATATATATTTGTGTGTGTATAATATTTTTAATGTTTCATAAACGGAAGAATTGATAAAAAAAGAAGCATTTTGTGTAGAATGGTCATAATATAATTTTAATGCAATATTTCATAAAATAAATTATTCAAAATACATAAAAACACTGAAAATGTTTTTTTTTATATTCAATAAAGGAAGCAGCCTGGATATTACATACAGTTTTTTCATGTTAAATTTTAATGTTGCTATCAATATTGCAATATGTCAAAGCACTTTATACTGTTGCATGCTCACCTAACTTTTGCAATTGCTTTTCTATTACTATAATTACGAAATTGGTCTTTTGTGTTTTGTTAATAGCCATTTTTATTTAAATTATTGTATCCTCTGGGACTACGGAATTACTGGTAATTGCCGCAGCAATTGCTATGATCGTTGGTGTCGTATTTGCTTTGAGAGAGAGAGAGAGAGAGAGAGAGAGAGAGAGAGAGAGAGAGAGAGAGAGAGAGAGACTTTATCATGAAAGAAGGAAGGAATCTTTTGTAATTTTTTATATGTATATATATAGATATATAAATATATATATATATATATATATTATATATATATATATTTATATATATATATATATATATATATATATATATATATCTATGTATGTATATATACTGTATATATATATATATATATATATATATATATATATATATATATATATATATATATATATATATATATATATATATATATATATATATATATATATATATATATATATAAGCATTAAGCTACAAACGTCCTCTAATATCCAATTCACTCTACCTCGGAAATAATGTATTTTCATATATGTTACCGAAGGAATTTTTAGTTGATAATAAGTTCGTCGTCCCGTGGGCTCGAACCAGCAAAGGACAAGAACTCAGGACTACAGTGACGCCTTAACCCACAAAGCCACTTGTTAAGTTCGTCGTCCCGTGGGCTCGAACCAGCGAAGGACAAGAACTCGGGACTACAGTGACGTCTTAGCCCACGGGCCAACAAACTTATTATCAACTAAAAATTCCCTTTCGGTAACATATATGAAAATATATTATTTCCGGAGGTAGGGCGAATTGGATATTAAAGGACGTTTGTAGCTTAATGCTTGTATATGAATCACGGTGATGTGATAAAATTTCATACACATATATATATATATATATATATATATATATATATATATATATATATATATATATATATATATATATATATATATATATATATATTATATATATATATATATTTATATATATATATATATATATATAAATATATAAATATATATATATATATATATATATATATATATATATATATATATATATATATATATATATATATATATATATATATATAAATGTATAAATATATATATATATATATATATATATATATATATATATATATATATATATGGCATACTGTACTGTACTTTATATGTATGTGTGTGGTGGGGATGAGGAGTATAATTGTGAAGAATAAAATAATGAAGGAGAATAAGTCTTTATTTTGAAGATTACTTTTTACTACTTCAGTGAACAAGACTTAAAGCAAATTTGATTTTCCTCCTTCACATACGATTTTTACATCTATTTATTTTTTGTCCTTCCTTCTCTGGCTTCTTATAAATATCTTTGTACCGTAAAAGTTCGTATTAACATAAATCTAAAAGGCTTTCGGCAGAGTAAATAAAAGAAATTACGTTGAACATAACTGCGCAACAAATTCTGCGAGATAAGTATTTTGCGGACTTATTCAACCAGCGTGATTCTATCTTTTGTCGCCAGAAACTATGGTCTCTTGTCCTCTAGGAGTTTGGTGTTTTATTTTGTTACTTAGATATCTGTTTCTTCTATTTGAGCAAAAATTCTGTGGCTGATAGACAAACAGATATTGGATGGCTGGCCTCATGTTCTATTTCCAATTTTTTTCCTATATGTTTTTTTTGTTAATTAAAACCCAACCTTTTTTAACTTTTTTTTTCGGAAACCAGGAAAGTCATCACTGGTGACTTTAGAATAAGTATTTTTTTCCGAACATTTTTCATCCTGTACAAAAACTCTGTAAAGGGGATTCTGGAAATATTATCAATTTGATTAAATATTGTACTGAATTAATTATGGGAAGCTTTATTAGTGACTTTTTAGACAACATAGCGATTGATAATTCAGTTATAGAAATTCTAAGCTTAACTGAGACAGGAAGGTTTTAGAAAATATCGTCTGTTTTAGTTCAATTCTTTAGTTCCAGAAGAATTTCCAGTTAAAGATTTCTCATTCCAGGTATAGAACAGTAGTGAAATCATTTTTAAGAGAGACGTTACTTGTCGGTAATAATTTAGAATTAATACTTATTCATGTACTTTTTCATGAATAGGCACACACAACATACACAACACACACACACACACACACACACATGTATATATATATATATATATATATATATATATATATATATATATATATATATATATATATATATATATATATATATATATATATATATATATATATATATATATATATATATATATATATATATATATATATATATATATATATATATATATATATATATATATATATATATATATAAATATCTTAATGATAAATAATATTGCCAAGACCAGGAAGAACATCCTTTATTATACGAGCTTTCGAGGTATAAAACCTCTTCATCAGGCTGAAAACACTGACAAGGATGAGAATCAATGAAATTCCAATAAAATGAACTGTCATAATAAATCTACAGCAAAAATACTAACCAAATATATAAAATGAACAAGTAAATACAAACTAAAAGGTTGAGACGTAAAATAACGAAAAATTAAAAGCGAACACAAACAAAAATATGAAAATAAAAATAAGGTGAAATGTAAACAAACTACCACTCACAAAGTAAAATATTTAACGACCCAATTGTGTACCTACTATGAAATTACACGATAGCTAGTTGAATACCAGACGAGCTGTTGTTTAATTCCGGTTTCGTCTTTTTAATAACCAGCGACTCTGAAATCAAAAGGTACAGTCTATTTGAACAAAAAGACAGTACCTGAAAATCCAGGTCAGTGAAAGGATGGTCCTGCGCTAAACTGTGCTCTCTAATGGCAAAGGGCGGTTTGGAGGGAGGAAACCTAGTTCTAATAGAAAGACCTCTGTGTTCCAAATTCTGTGTCTGAGCCAGCGGGAACTGGATCCCACGTATCGCAGACCACACTGCGAACAAGTGAACAAGTAAACGACACAGGAATTAAGGTCCACAGGCAGAGTAGGCTTCTCTGTCAAAAGTGATCTTATTGTAAAAGGATTACAGAAAACAAACCGGAAACTGATTTGAGGGAAACAATGCTTAAGTATTTCTTGTAACTTTTTTCGGACCATATAGCTACTATGACCAAGGTAAGGCAATTTAATGTACTTTACATCTTTACTAGCAGTACTGTAAACCGGTCTGGGACAAAACTTTTCATTTAAAAAATTTTTCAGAATTTTGTAAAATACAAAAATGGGATATGGGTTTTCAGAAAAATAATTCTGGAGGAAAACCATATCTTGATGAAATAAATTCAAATCACAGCAAACATTGTAGGCTCTATTTATCAAAGTGCGTATTGAGTTCATCTTTTAAAACTTTGGCGAAAAACTGAGGTAATTCAATCCCAAGCCAGTAAAAGTACTTTTCCTATAAACAAAGGTCTCAAATTTGCCACTATTTCTGTATACCTGTACATCTAAAAATGACAACTTATTATCCTATTCCGTCTCACAAGTAAAAGAAATGTTAGGGTAACGAGAATTAAAATATTCAAAAAACAAATCAACATGTGATAATTCCTTAAACACAAGGAAAGTATCATCTACATACCTACGATAGTACAAAGGTTTGAAAGCACTAGGGCATTCAGACATCCAAATCCTTTCACAATAACCCATGAAGTACTCCGCATATACAGGTCCAAAGGGAATTTCCCATAGCTACTCCATCTATTTGATTACATAATTTACCATCAAAAGTAAAAATGCCATCAGTAGTTGCTGGCTCAGACACAGAATTTTGGAACAGAGGTCTTTCTATTAGAACTAGGTTTCCTCTTTCCAAACCACCCTTTTCTGCCATTAGAGAACACAGTTTAGCGCAGGACCATCCTTTCACCTACCTGGATTTTCAGGCACTGTCTCTTTGTTCAAATAGACTGGACCTTTTGATTTCAGAGTCGCTGGTTATTAAAAAGATGAAATCGGAATTGAACAACAACTCGTCTGGTATTCAACTAGCTATCGTGTAATTTCATAGTAGGTACACAATTGGGTCGTTAAATATTTTACTTTGTGAGTGGTAGTTTGTTTACATTTCACCTTATTTTTATTTTCATATTTTTATGTCTGTGTTCGCTTTTAATTTTTCGTTATTCTACGTCTCAGTCTTTTAGTTTGTATTTACTTGTTCATTTTATATATTTGGTTAGTATTTTGGCTGTAGATTTATTATGACAATTCATTTTATTGTAATTTCATTGATTCTCATCCTTGTCGGTTTTTTCAGCCTGATAATGAGGTTTTTTATATAATAAAGAATGTTCTTCCTGGTCTTGGCAATATTATTTATCATTAAGCTAAGATTTCCAAGTAGCCGCCCAATTACTGAGTATATATATATATATATATATATATATATATATATATATATATATATATATATATATATATATATATATATATATATATATATATAATGCGTGTTTAGATTTTGAAGTAGAAAGATATAGACATTCATTGTAGATATAAAATAATCGTAGTTATCAGACGAAGGTAGGAAAAGAAATGAGTCATGTGTCCGAGCTTTTGACATAAAGAGTTTGAGGGAGAGTGAATTCCATCAATAACACAGGTGAGGCCTCACCGATATTATCTGCCTATAGGTCTTGTATACCAAAGCAGCAATCATCCTATTAAGGAAAAACCAGAAGAGTTTGTACGTCAGGCTGCCGGGAATTCTTAAAAACCTGTAAATTTGTTAATTTATTAATTATTATTTTTTTTCTTTTTTAATAAGTGTGATATTATTTTCTTTTTTCAATAAGTGGAATCTCTTCTTTCTGCATTTCCCTTTGGCTCCTCTTGCCTCTTTCTAATCAACACCATATTCTTTGGAAGCTTGAATTTCAAGTCACTGGCCCCTGTGGGCTTGTTCCATGTGAATAGGTTTCATTTTCCTAATAATAACACTAATATATATCTTATTTTGAGGGATTAGAAGCACCCGAATGGATAGAAATGAAACAGAGGCTACGAAATGAAAAGGAGAAAGAAAATTTGGAGTTAATAAAGCTGGTTTAAGTTAAAAATGAATTACTCAGTTGTATGTACGGAGGTAAATGGGGAATAGTTTACCTCGTACATTTGTAGAATCTTCTGACCTCCCATGCACCGTCACCATATGTCCGAATGTCATTCGCCCAACCTTTCCCAAATTTTCTGCCTCAAAAGGTGCATTCCAAATAATATGCAACAAAATAATAACACAAACACGCAAACTAGCGGAAGGAAAGCCCAGCGTGACCTCTCAGTAGTGTGGGGCCGATGCACGCTGCGTTTTGTGTGGTCCTAGGGCCAGTTTCAGCCTGTCAATCTGTGGTCACCGTTCCCCCACTGGTCGAGAACCACTGGTTTAAGCGAACAACAAGTTCTTTCTTGCCATCTGCTGACATTTCCTGTGTCTAGGTGTATCGGTTTTATTTTCTAATCCCTAGTATTTATTTATTTTTTACCTTTCTTACAGGATAAAGGAATGTGCAGTCGCCACTGAATAAGTAGTTCTTTCTCATTTGTAACAGAAACGTGACTACTTCTGTTCCCCTCCACTTTAATGCGGGCAGATCACAGATGAGCTGTGTATTATAGATAATAAAATCTCAATATAGGGAGAGTATGCGGGAAAATAATGGCGAGAAGAAAGGCAATGGAAGAAATAAACCAAGATTTAGAATCATGGCAAACAACAGCAGTAGCAGAGGCTAACAATCCAGATTCGTTATCCACAGATCTATCTAAATACATTTTATGCCACATTCAACACAGATCCCTCTGTCATACGGAGATGTAAATGAAGGCTGTAGCGGGAGATCTGGAAAATAGGGAAACTGGGACAACTAAGCTTCACAGAGAAGACTGCGGGAGGTAAAGGCTAAATGTTGTTCAACACGGGAAAGGTTTTAGGCAGCACCTCGGTTGGGGAAAAAGGTCGCGGCTGGAATCTATTACCCCTGCCGGATGAGAGGCCATGTTTCCACTCTCAACAGAGATTTGGTTTATTCCACAACGCCGAGTACTCGGCCCATATTTTTGTTCATTGATAGCGATGTAAGTGGGTCAGTTCGTGATCTGCTTCGTTGAAAGAAGTTGTTTTCACCATCTAATTGAGACATCAGCAAAAGTTGTTAGATGTGTTGAGTGATGAATGAATGGATTAAATACTTCCATTGAAATACCTACCAAAAATTAAAGAGTTATAACGGCCATATTAAGTTATTTTTTCTGTAGAATAAAATACGAAATTCAGGAATGTAACAATTTTACTCTATTATTTTTTTTTCGTATTCTGTCACAGTGAATACTTGTTTTTTACATGAGCATTTTCTCTCCTTTTTTGCACAGACGAATAGGCCATCAAAGAACGGATTCGAAGTTCAATATTTGACATTCCAACATCGGCCAGTGGACCTCTGATGCATATTCCGACGCGAACTTTCAACGTCAAAGCGATATTTTCATTTCATCTCTCCCTAAACTCAGCTTCTTGTGTGTTTGTGTCTTCTTTTCTTTTCCAAATTCGCTTATTTTGTATTTTAAGGGTTTTAGGATATTGCCAAGTTTATATTTATATGTGTATATATATATATATATATATATATATATATATATATATATATATATATATATATATATATATATATATATATATATATATATATATATATATATATATATATATATATATATATATATATATATATATATATATATATATATATATATATATATACATATTATGTATATATATATTTATGTATGTATATATATATATATATGTATTTTTCCTTTGCTAATTAATTTTTGTTTTATTTTTTGAAAATATTTACTCTTATGCTTGTTTTTATTGGATATTGTAGCTGAGATATGAACAGCGCTTTACTTCCAATAACTAGATTCTCTCATTAATGCACTTGCAATTGATAGATACTTTTATGTTATATTTTAATGTTATAGTGACCTTTGTCTCAGGACTTCGTGAAGAATTTTAAATTATAAGGAATAACTTCCCATATCTGTTGCAGTATTTATTGTCTTTAAATGCATTCCCAAAGGAATATATCAAGATATAAGAATCAAAAGGGAATCATGTCTCCATGTAAGTAAATGGAAAAATTATATTTTATTAATAATTCACCAAAAATATAAGCCTTTCGGAAAGTAGTATCAATTGTCAGTTCATTAGATTTTCGTGAAATCGCTTTGATAATGTTTTTCGTTACTTGTCAGACATTACATTTTCTTATTTAGTCGTAATTGTATATCAATCTTACTCAAACTAATAAATAAATATTGTCTCTCTTCAGTTCAGAAAACACACTTGTTATTGCAATAATAATGACACGCAAATTTATTCTGAAATCCACACTGTAATACGACTGGAGGTTTCTGCAATGAAATGCGTTGGAATCCTGCTTATGGGATCAGCTGTTGAAACCCTTGAGACGCCAGAGAGTGGGTCCTTACAGTTCCCTCCACACGAGGGATCACAGAAGAAGCGAGGTTCTGGAGCTGAAGGTCTTCTTCTTCTTCTTCTTCTTCTTCTTCTTCTTCTTATTCTTCTTCTTATTCTTATTATTTTATTATTATTATTATTATTATTATTATTATTATTATTATTTATTATTATTATTATTATTATTGTAAAAAGACGAGAGACGAAAACTAGTAAGCATGAAGCAGAATCGAATATATCATACAGTGACTAATAATCCCGTCATTACAAGTTCTTGGATAAATAAGAAAATAATTATAATGAAAACTTTTAATACGTTATCAGGAGAGAATAGAAAGGAGACCAAATCGAAAGAATAGATACCCTTAGGCATCATGATTCAAATCCAAGATTGTGGAAAGCAATGGTATTAACATTACGGCTCAGCCAATGGCTTGGGAATATTTATTGTATGGTCACCATTGGAGTGAGACAACTCACTGTAGCAGCTGTGATGGCCAAGCAAAAGAGTTACTCGCATAATTTAAACAAAGCATAATTGACTGAAAATGGCACTACGAACTTCCAACAGTCCAAGGACACTTCAGCGCTGAATCGCTATTCAAAATGAAGCCTCAAAACAAAAGGGATGTTTCGCTCTCCCTCTTGTCCTACGTCCGCTTCTCTGGAGGAGCAAAACCTCGAGATTGATACGACCCTCGCCCTTCTTGAGGCTGAATCTGATGGATGGTAATGATAATGTACCGGCAGTGCGAGCGAGAGGCGTGAGAACTGCACATCAGTTTGATATCAATTTGCTCCGAAATGCTTCATTATTCAGAGTTTCATCTTTCCCCAAAAATGTTGAAACACTTTGATTGAATTCACGTTTGGACGATTTTATTTTTCCCATATTTTTTTCATTTGTCCTGGTTAATGATAATCAGATGTAAATAACGAGAAACAAAGT
>NC_089785.1:2809318-2831818 GCF_040412425.1 Macrobrachium rosenbergii
ATATATATATATATATATATATATATATATATATATATATATATATATATATATATATATATATATATATGTGTGTGTGTGTGTGTGTGTATGTATAGAATCTGCCGATCACTTTCTGCCAGGTACGTATGCGATTGTAATAGCCACAATGCCCTCTCAACTTCTCGAATTCAAGAAGTTAACAGGGCATCGTGGCTATTACATGTATATGTATATATATATATATATATATATATATATATATATATATATATATATATATATATATATATATATATATATATATACAGTATACACACACACACACACACACACACACATATATATATATATATATATATATATATATATATATATATATATATATATATATATATATGTGTGTGTGTGTGTGTGTGTGTGTGTGTGTGTGTGTGTGTGTGTAATAGCCACGATGCCCTGTTAAGTTCTCGATTTCGAGAAGCTGAGAGGGCACTGTGGCTATTATAATTGCATATGTACCTGGTAAAAGTCGCTAGTAGATTCTACACACACACACACATGTATATATATAATATATATGTATATATATATATATTTTTATATATATATATATATATATATATATATATATATATATATATATATATATATATATATATATATATATATACATATATATATATAAATATATATATATATATATATATATATATATATATATATATATGTGTATATATATAATTATATATATATTATTTATAGGTGATATAATTTTTATAACCATTTTGTAATTGTTTGTAATGTCTCTGTGAAAATTTTGGTTTTGCTTGCAAGATTCGTCATTTGTTGTGAAGACGTGATTTTAAAATGTCTTTTCTTACAGATATATTGTGTGTTATGTAAACGTATGATTCTATGGGATAATTTTTCCCCTTTTGTTTAATCTTCTGAAATTGTATTTTGAAATGCTTATCAGATGATCGCTACATCCTGTCTGCTGAGAGAAAGAATATAGGCTCACTTCTCTGTTTGTTCAGGTGGCTTAGGGAAAAAGCATTTACTTTTGTTATCATGACGAGCTGTCATCCAGTCGGCGAGTTAACTTTTATCACTATGTGCTTATTCCGTCTGTATTAACTCTGCCTATGCCTATTCTGTTCGTAATCTAAGAAAGAGAGATAGAGAAATAGCAAATGAGTGGTCTAAAAGCATCTTTATTTGTTTGCCCAGCTGCCTCAGGCTGACAAATGGTTTTGTGAACCCTGGCCAGCAAGTGTCAGTCATAAGCGATAACGTTAGTTTCGCTTCGAAGCGATTGTGTGTACGAGTGTACTTTGTATACGTGTGTATAGGTGTATTCATACATGTGTATTCTCTGTGAACACCCTATGTGTATTCTCAGCCTACGAGACTTGAATCCAGTGTCTCCAAAAAGACATCAGTAGTCTGGTATAAAGAGCCCTGGGAGAAACATCTGCCTCTCTCTCTCTCTCTCTCTCTCTCTCTCTCTCTCTCTCAATAGTCCCGATATTATAATGGGAATAACAGGAAAATATCCATTGTAAAAGCTCTGTTAAACTCACCCCAGAAGTGTGTAATTTTGTAGAAGGCGTTCAGGAATATTATTTTGTACAAGTGATGAAGAGGAGATATACAGTATATTTGTGTAATGTTTACTAAAGGTAATGTGCTGAATACTGAGTTTTGTTAATATTCTTGGTAAAAGAGAATTGTTGTGTTTGAATAAGAATTAGAAAGACGTGAGTCTACTTTTCTTTTTATAAGGAAAGTTATATAAAAGATTGACGTAGTTTTTAAACACATTTTTGGTGATTGCAGTGTTTTCATTTTTGTGCATCGCATTCTTATATGTCTGTGCTATCATATTATTGTGATTTTATTGTTGCCATGTTTTGCTGGTGATTTCTTAGCATTTTGTTAGTGCTTACCTGTTATAGAGATTTTTGGAGAATGATATGTGGATTTCAATCAGTAATATTTTGGTGACTGTTTGTAATTGAAGAACCAGGTAAAAGCTTGGCACTTAAGTGATAGTTAAGAGTTTGATTCTTACATAATCAGATTGTTTTCTTGATAAAGCAAAGTTTTGTGAATTAAACTTGATTAAGAGATACTTAAATCTTACTCTGTTGTCCATTAATGGTAAATCTTTTGAGAGTGTAAACTTTACATATAAATTTTGAACTTAGAAATAAACCTGTTTGTTTAAAGTTTTTAAAACATAGCATTTCATTTTGATTACCAGTACTTACAGACATTAATGAGTGTGTATAAGGTAAGTGATGTATCTGTTTGTTCACCTGAGACTTATCTAGGTAAAATAGAACCAGAGAGACAGCTACAGTGCTGGTTGAAGTGAAACTCATATTCCATTAATCTGGATATGACTTAATAATTGTTACCTCATCCATAACTTGATAAAGTTACTTTGATTTTCTCCAGTGATAAGTAAGTTTATGGGATCATTGTACCTTTAGTGATTCAGTCGACTCTTTGTTATGAGGTTTCAAGTATCTGGTCGATGTGAGGTAACTTTTGGTATTATCATTTGCACAACAGGTTTGTTGACCTATTTGTGTAATAACTGGTGCTTGATCACTTGTAACAAATATATATATATATATATATATATATATATATATATATATATATATATATATATATATATATATATATATATATATATATATATATATATATATATATATATATATCATAGTGACTGCAGCTATATATAAACATAAACATATTTTCTTGAATATGCTAAATTGTCATGCTCAAATGATGTATTTTTTGTTAGTTTTGAAATTCAATGTATTAAAAAGCTCATATGCAAAACATTGAATTATATATGGCATACAGTGATATTTTTCCTCCGGATTTTATAAACTAAACATTAAAAAATTTAACAAGAAGATGTATGGTAATTGTTGGGAAAACAGTAGTATTAAATATGATAATGGTCTATGAACGTTATTCATAGACCCCCCAAAAAAGCCATTATGCTAAGGATCTTGAGGACAAATTTTGGACTCCTTGAGTAAGCTGCAATGAAACATGTCAGAAACTTATCGACACACATCACAAAAATGTTGAATACAAGTGAACGACTTATTGGTAGTTTTAAACAGATCGTCCTATAAGTATCCAGAATCTGCCTCATCTTCGCTCTCCACCGACGGTCTTTGACTTATTTTCAACCTGTTTGTGGTAGGTGGGCGATCAGCTTCTGACGCGTGTTTATGACATGTAACTGGAAAGAAACGTCGCTGGAAACTTGTATCTTTTCGATATTATGTATTTAACTGATTCTCTCATGTAATGTGTCTGTAACATACTGTATATTAAAATTTGGTATTTCTTAATCTTTTGCAGTTCAAACGTTTATCTTATAAGGAAAACCAGGGGTGCTACCAATCAAAGATGCAAAAAAACCAAAATTAAGTATACTTTTCTGTACAGATGTAAAAGTTTTCAGTAATAACTTTTAATTATAGATAGTCAAAGGTCGATAACAAGATCCTCACAAAAGACTTGTATGGACTTACTGACTTAGAGAGCTTTTTTTTCATGTCCATAGTTTTATTGTCTTTTTTTAACAAACTGATCTTCTTAACACAACATTGTACCTTATAATCTGAAATGAAAATGTACCCTGCCATTGTACGGACAATCACATAAACAGTGCAAATGTACCCTCACCTTTTGAAACACTATGCATTTAAAATTACAAATGTATATTTTGTAAAACTTCACAATTTTTAGGGTATATTGCAATAAAGTTCTCCTTCCGGTGTGTGCTTCACATGAAAGCGGTCACCAGTTTTTTGATAATCAGGACCGAAACTTTATAATTCATTAAATATATGTTATTTGGTAAAAGGTTAGAATAACAAATGATTGAAGTTTTGAAATTTAGGATATGATTATATTTCTGGGACACCACCCATTACAATGTTGAAGACAGTGAAAACAGAGAACAAGTGATTAGAAGGTTTGATACAAGATCCAGAAAAAAATGAAAGAAAAAGGACCTAATGATGAAATCAAAGATGCACATTTCCAGCTTTCCAAGGAGCACAAACACAGATGAGAGGCTGGAAAACAAGATGACAAAAAGAGTGTGGATAAGTTAAAGCTTTTTGCCTCTTGGAGGGTAGCTCCCAAAAAAAGGCAAATAAATAAACTAATTCATAAAATTTAAACAACTGAATCAGGGAAATTAAAATATGCTATAAATTCCAAAGCACCAAACTATAAACATACACAGAAAACTCACTGACAATGACAAAAGCCTTTTCAGGAGAATGAGGGACAGGAATGGGAATTGATTGAATCATTTACAAAAGGAGAAATGATCTCGGTTATCAAGCCTAAAAATTCATGAAAGGGGATCATCAAATTCTAGAGACAATCCCAAAAAATTCTTTAATCTTTTTTGTTTCAGCAAAAGTAACAAGGACTCAAACAAACCAAAACATGATCAACAAGAATAGTACAAATGCAAAACAGCACAAACAAAAATGAATGTCAGCAACAAAGGAACAAAGAGTAACAATAATAAGGAAAACACAAGAACAAGAACAACAATATTCATAACTAGTCCTCTATGCTAAAAGGATATACTCTCGTGTTTGCAATGTATAATATATACTGTACTGATTTTGTCATCTGATGATGTCTTGTGAACTTATATAGGAAGCATGTTATAAATCA
Source organism: Macrobrachium rosenbergii (assembly GCF_040412425.1). NCBI lineage: Eukaryota > Metazoa > Arthropoda > Malacostraca > Decapoda > Palaemonidae > Macrobrachium > Macrobrachium rosenbergii. The sequence goes on from NC_089785.1 coordinate 2,814,038, forward strand.
CTTATACTGAAAGCCACCCTCTTCATACACACACACACACACACACACACACACAGCAAGCACTGTTAGTAAAATACTATGTAATATGATTAAATAACATACAGTAATTAAACAATGTTAATATATTACTGTACTAACTAATTTTCATTATTTCAGGCAGAAACCATTAATGCAAGACATCATGATGTTATTGTGGGTGGAACACATTTATGATGATCTGATTAGTCCAGTGGGTGCACCACCTTAAAGCCATTATTACTGTTTCGAAATGTATTAAACCAAACTCATGGATGATTATGTGTCATATCTTTACCTGACGACAATGCCTGAGAGACAGAAATTGAGAGTCAAATATTTATCGTTTTTGATAAAATATTTTACATGCATATTTATCTGAGTTATTTCACATAACTGCCTTTCTCTACATTTAACTTATATACTGTATACTTTTGCAGATGGAAACGCATGATTGACCTCACACAGCAGAGCTGTCTGAAGTCTCAGGGAAACTTCAGGATTTATTACAATGACTTTGAAGAAAGAGCTGAACAAGATGAATGGAGAATTTGCCAACCTGGATGAAGCCAAAACAGCACTTCACGAGGATAAGGAAGATAGTGATGGTGAGACTTAACATCTGGCAATCTAGTTTGAAATATGTCATCCATTAACTGTGAAAGAATTTTAATACTGTATTAAGATTCTGCGCTCAGAGTCAAGTTAGATGAACTTCAACCACAATCTTGAAAACCTGTCAATGTATGGAAAACTAAAAATTCACTTTATACAGTAAGAAAAATTATCACAATTTTACCCCCAAGAAACCAGCTAAGTTTTCACTGGATGTCAAGATATTTTGGAAGGTGCTGAGGCATTTTAGTCATTCATTAGTGATACATTTTGCATTAGTGAAATCAATATTTTTTGACATTCATGAATACCTTATGATTTCCTGTTATGCATTAATTTCTAAAGTCATCCTTCCAAGTGCTGGTCTCTTCAACTGTGAAATACAATTCACACTGATTTGGTGGGGTCTCAAGAACTGGGGCTATTGAAGCATAAATTCAGAAATTTATAGTTAGGCCTTAATTTTAAACTTTAAAGGCTTCATTTAGCTGAAACCTCTTCCCAACAGATTAGTATGGTTGAAATAACTTCACTGAGAACTACATAATTCTCATGAAAAACTACAGGAAAAGACTCTACCGTACCTTCCAGAGAGAACCAACTGACTACAGAACACTGTAAGTCTAGGTGATGTCCCTGAACCCCTGAAGTTTATTTGGTTTATATATAAATTTGGAAAATAAACAAATGAAAACCTACTTTTGATGTATGAACTAGCTATAAGTGATAAATTAGATAAGTTTCAACAGTCACTTAAGAATGTTCTTTGCCTAGTGATGGATTTGTAAGATTAAATGCAATTATTTGAAAACAGTTGGCAAAGCTAAAATGTGATTTGTTCTCAAACACTGCATTTAGAAGCATAAAGAATAACATCCACTGTTCTTCAAAGGTGGAGTTTCCTGCAGTTTTGACAGATACACAGATGCAAACATCTTATGGTCTTAATAAGCTCTGCAAGTAATAGTTCTCAATTCAGTACTGTACACTGTTTAGGAACCAATATTCCTTTTACATCCGAGAAAAAACAATGAAGATAAATGTGACTTTTACTAAACAACATTATCAGAAAACTTTGATGTTTCATCAGTAATTCCACATGGGGAATGTCACCACCATAAAACTATGAGGATGCACCTTCAACATCAACTATGCAGGGAGAGATGAAACATGATTGCCCATGAGCTCCATTTGCACAGCATTTGACTCTGTATCTTGTCAACTTTGCATCTGGTATGAGCAAATACTGTACTTATTTTAAGGTTTTGATTATAAACAATCACCTATTGTATCATTTGCAGTACCAATAAGTACTGACAAGTTTTGCTCAAAGATGGCATAAATTAGAAATCACTCAAATGACAATATGAAACATTTTCTCAAAGAGCTAAGTCATAATTATTCGTCAATCGTTGCAGGGATGAAATTCAATAGCGAAGGAAACTCCCCGATGATAAGAGATCATACGCTGACCAAGAACCGTGACTGCCTATCACAACAGCTCTCTGGCATCTCTTCTGTACAGAGCTCTAAAGGATCAAAGTACAATTTCAAAGTTAGTATAAATCTTTTAACGTGAAACATTAAAACTTGATTTCTTTGCAATGCAGTTGTACAATTTCCTGCTATCAACTCCAGCTGCAATCATGTGCTCAAATAAATCTTTTTAATCAAACAAAAGCTGCTCTTTCTCTCCCTCTCTCTCTCTCAATAATCATTTCCTTATAAAACCTAACACACGTAACCATTATCATGTTAAATTTGAAACATAAATTCAAAACCTCCAGGAATGCTTTCCTTTGATTGTAAGACTGAAATTTTTTTCAAAACTAAAATACAAAAATTAATAAGCAACTTTTCCTGTCCCTTTAGGCCCTGGAATATCACTTTGCTTCCTAAAAAAGTCTACACCTGGATGAATTACTAGCTGACATTTTTTAGCTCCAAATCTGGCATGGAATGCATATAATAAAGGTAAGCAAACATTTCCATACAAGAAAATAAATTAATGGGAAAACAGGCGAGATATTACAAAAGTAGTCAAAAGAGTTAGAATTGGCAAGAAGAATAAATGTTCATTTGTATAAAGATAAGGGTGACAGAGGTGACTTGAACACTTTAGGGACATAATATTATTGTACTTAGTATGACATGGTATGGTGTATGGTAGAATGCAAATTGAGATTATTACTGTACGGAAAACAAGAAAACAAAATGTTTGTTACAGGGAAAGCAGTGAGGGTTTTGAGAAAAATGGAATGTGAATTTAAGTGTCTGTTATAAAACTGTTATGCAAAAAGTTTGAGACTAAAACTAATAAGTTGTAGCTACCACACATAAACCTGGAAAAAGTTCATCACAGACATGACAGAGGTGCAATGTATAAGGAACTGATGATATATGGTACAAAGGACATCCTTTGAGAAGAATTACAATTTCCCAAAAAAAAAAAAGATCTCTGCAGATGGGGAAAAGGCTTGCTTCTCTGAATCAAAGGGAGTCTGAGACAAGCATGTCTTATTGTGAACGATGTGAAAGAAGGCTGGCAATCATAAATGTTACCGTGAAGAGAACTACAAAAATCAGTTGATAAGCCTGAAAGTGTTTGTAGAGGATTGCTCTATGGATAATGGAGAAAAGAAGTACAGTACTTTATTAGTATATGTATTTTCAGTAAATGTAATGAATATTATCTACAATTAGTCATTAACATAAAAGGGGATAGCTGTTTAGTATTAAGAAAAAATACAGTAATAAGGACTCAGGTTTCATCTTTTCAGATCTTTTGACTCGACACCAACAACAAGAACCTTTGTAAATGTAAGTAAATATAAATTACATACATCACACACATCCTGTACACATTACAAAACTCTCTCCCACATTCATCAGTCTCTCTTAACAAGAAGTGGCTCCAGAGAAAAAAAGATAGTGATCACTGCTATATTTTACCAACTCCAGTCACAAATAAAATTAAATGGCAGAAAACTTCAATTACATGAGCACTTCATACATCTAAACAGGATTTACTCATCAAATGCATGCTAAGCCATTTACCTGTACAGTATTAGGTCCTCTATTAACAATGATCAAAACTTCCTTGTTTCACTCCTAGTGGTTCAAAATTTTACGCTCTTTTCCAAACTGATCAACCTCAATTCTCTCCAAATAATCAAAGTACCATATCTAAGAACAGTGTTTCACCATTCACCTCTGCTAACCTTTTCACCACTTGTAAAACAGCATTTCCATATTTCTCACCCTCAAAATTAATAACACCAAGTACAATAGGCAAACAATTCATCTCAACATTTTCAACTTTTTTCTAATTATTGAATTATTCCTTCACACCAACAAAAAGATTTACCTCTATAATACTGTCATATTATGTAACACTAGCTTCCATACAAAGCATCTCTTTCCACACTCTTCTTCCTTTAATGTTTCAACTATTTTGTAACTTTGCCTCTTCTCTCAAAAATGTTCAACCAACATATTTACTCCAAAATATCTTTTGAAACTCACTTTCTTCCAACAGCCATATTAATATTCACTACTCCATTTCCAAATTGCCATTGATCAAAAAGTTACCCTTTCGCAGTCTCGACAACCTCCCACTCTTGCAAACACCTTCAAACTTTTCCACTAGTCTCTGTATCATCTACAAATATCAGCCATAACACACTCCATCTCATCCCACAACCTTGCCCTTACAGTACTGCAACAAAATATATACAATGTATTAAAAAAATTCTTTTCATTTTAGCAATGCCACTTACGGGTTTATTTTCCAGGATTTGCAATAATAGAAGTGCAGAAAGCATGATTTGCTGCATCAAGAAATGAAAGTCATGCTCTTGGGATCACTGACACTAGCTTACAAAGAAGCATCTGGTTCACTGGGAGGATAAAACCATTCAACAAATCAGTTATTTCATCAAAACTGCTCAGGTAAAATTGTCACATGCAATACTCTGATTTACTTTTAAAAATCCATGTTCATAATTAGGACATGGAAATTTTAAGGCCTTATTTGATACATTTAATCTTTTATGTTTAGTTTTTAAGATTCAGCATCTTGCCATCACCAAAGATTCAAAGATATTGTCAAAGACTATGATTATTAATTGTCAATTTGACAAACTGCTAACCACAATCTTATCTACTACAGCTAAAGGACCTACATTCTGAAGTGACTTTGGGGGATAAGTGTTTCCAAAGAGATAAGAAGTATAATCATGGATTTCTACATCTTAGCCTGAGGCTCTGGTATGCAGCAGAACTTTGGAACTAAGTGTGACCAATGACCATCTCACTTTTAATGTCTGCAGACTTGTTCACAGGTTGAGGGTTGATTATTTTGCAAGGACTGACTTCATTTACTAATTTTTCATTTTCATCAAGATTCATTTGCTTTAATTTCTTCTCATGATTTCAGTTTGTGCAGATATAATATTCATAGCTTAGGTTTGTGTCATCTTAGCTGGGAAGATGCTTTTGGCATATTTAAGATGTGTTAAAATTTACAAAGAAACTTATGCAAGCACTTTTTCTTCATTTTGAAGTTACACTACTTTAGTTGATGAGATTCTAAGTTACCACTTTTTTAAGCATTTTGGTTTTTGGTTCAGTATTGGTTCCTGGGCAGGGTAATATGTATGTCTATATCTGAGGGAACAAAATTACTCATAGTCAGGATGGCACCCAGGTCACTTCATTGAAACACTAACTGGATGCAGGAATGATCACTGCCACACAATCATTATCAGGATAAAATCAATTATAGTCAATCTGTACCTAAGGCTTTACCTGCTGGTTTGATCACGCATACAAGTGTGTTTTCCCCAACTGAAAGGATCTTTCACTGAAGTCAGGTTTAGTCACTGTAGCAACATAACAGTCCCAAATCCATTTGAATCAGATTAGATAGAAAGTGCAAGGAAAAATAGACCTCTCAATGTTCAACTGTGACTAGTGGAGTCGGGCACTGTTGGGGACTGTCACTGGGCCATGTTTGGAAATAGTTGAAGGCATGGCCTTGGGTACTGAGCCACCAGAGGAAGAAAAATATCACAATTTATGACCAGTGGCAAGAGTCTGACAGTCGTCCTTGACTTCCAATGAAGAACTATGTCAAGACTGATGTGAGTCATAATTATAATATCTATTGATTACTTCTGTATGAAGCACAATATCCGACAATAATGAATTGGGCTAAGCAAGCCAACCCTTCAAATTATCATAGATAGCAATCAGAGTCAGCTGAACAGTTCTTTGAGACAACATTATGAACGCAGGACAGGGCATTGCATATAGGGACTGTTACTGGAGTCTTTTCATTCCCAATAATAAGAATGATTACATAGAGCCAGGGGTTAGAACTTGACTGTTAAAATAGTTAGAGAGCAAATAACCAATCTTCTATAATAAAAGAAAAATTCACGAATGCATAAATAAATTACAGTACAGATAAATTAATAATCAATCACATTCAACGAACATAGACATGGATAGTTTATGAGGGTTTAGGAAGTGCTAGTGTGAAATAGAATCTCTTTTTTGTGGACAAAGGACTTCAGCCTTTGAATTAATAAGGACCCCGTTGTGGGAAAAATAGGGCCAGAGGGAAGGTTCCTTTCAGCTAATTAACTTTTTAATATAAGCCCATTACATATACAGTAGTCACAGTTCCCTCCTCCTTCCTCCAGCTTTGCAATGAAGCTATTCAAACGTCTACACAGAAAGTTTGACAGCTTACCCATTGGATACCTGGAAATCCTTGAGCACATGCAAATTAGGTTTTCGAGTTGCTACCATTTTATTATTTCATCTTTTATTATTATTATTATTATTATTTTATTATTAAAACATTTAAAGTATCATTAATTATTTATTATTATTATTATTAAAAGACACCTTTAGGGATAATGCAGTGGTTAGTTTTTATACTTTTGCCAGCTACTACAGGCACTGATATCTTAGTTAATTTGTAATGATTGTTATTATTATTATCATCATTACTTTTTTTCTATCTCAGTCATCCTATTCGACTGGGTGGTATTTATAGTGTGGAGTTTCGGGTTGCGTCCAGGGAGTCCATCACTTTTCTCACTGTGTGCGCTGTTTCTAATGGCACTCTCTTCTGTATGAGTCCTGGAGCTACTTCGGCATCCAGTTTTTCCAGGTTCCTTTTCAGGGATCTTGTGATCGTTCATAATGTCCCTGTGATTATGGGTACAGTTTTCACTGACATATCCCATATCCTTCTTATTTCTATTTTCAGGTCTTGTTACTTACCAGTTTTCTCTCCTTCTTTCTCATCTACCCTGGTGTCCCATGGTACTGCGACATCAATGAGTGATACATTCATCTTGATTTTGTCAATCAGCGTCAAGTCTGGTCTATTGGCACGCATCACCCTATCTGTTCTGATACCATAGTCCCAGAGGATCTTTGCCTAATCATTTTCTGTCACTCCCTCAGGTTGTTGTTCGCACCACTTACTACTGCAAGCTAGCTGGTGTTTCTTGCACAGGCTCCTTTGGAGGGCTTTTGCTACTGAATCATGCTCTTTTTGTGCTGGTTCTGTGCAAGTGCTGGGCATTCGCTTGCTATGTGGTTTATGGTCTCGTTTTTCATATTGCACTTCCTGCATATGGGTGAGATGTTATTTCCATCTATCGTTCTTTGCACATATATGGTTCTTAGGGCCTGATCTTGTGCCGCTGTTAGCATTCCTTCTGTTTCCTTCTTGAGTTCTCCCCCTTCCATTGCCAGCCATTGCCAGTTCTTTTGATTCATTGCATTGGGCCAGTTCTGTTTTTATTCTCCTGTCTTCACTGGTTTTCAGGTATTTCCCCAGTGCTCTGCTCTCGATGTTGACAGTCCTCTATGCTTAGTAGACCTCTCCCTCCGTCCTTTAGTGTTATGTATAGTCTATATTTCTTCTTGGGTGTAGAGCTTTGTGTATTGTCATGCGTTTCCTAGTTTTCTGGCCTATGCTGCAGAGTTCAGCTTTCTTCCACTCCACTACTCCCGCGCTGTACCTGATTACTGGTACTGCTCATGTGTTTATGGCTTTCGTCATGTTTCTGGCAGTGAGTTTTGACTTGAGTATCGCCTTAAGCCTCTTAATATATTCTTTCCTGATCGTATCCATCATCTCTTGGCGTTTTTTATCCTCTCCTATTATTTCCAGATATTTGTGTCCTGTCTCATCTATGTGTTTGATGCTATTCCCATCTGGTAGCTTTGTCCCTTCAGTCCTTGTCACTTTGCCTTTTTGTACGTTGACCAAGGCGCATTTTTCTAACCCAAACTCCATCCTGAGGTCCCAAGATACATTCCTTACAATCTGGATTAGGGTATCTATTTCCTTGATGCTCTTACCATAAAGCTTGATGTCGTCCATGAGCATCAGATGGTTAATTCTGTTACCCCCTTTCTTGAGTTGGTATGTAGCATCCATCTTCTGCAGTACTTTTGTCATGGGAATCATGGCTACTACGATGAGTAGTGGTAACAGTGAGTTGCCTTGAAAGATTCATCTCCTGGTGTTAACCTCTACTAGTCTTATCTCAGAGCTTGTAAGTACTGTATTCCAGTTGTGCATTGTATTTTTTAGGAAGCTGATGGTGTTTTTCTCTCTCCCTTATATTTTCAGACATTCTATTTGCCACGTGTGCGGTATCATGTCGAAGGCTTTCTTGTAGTTAATCCATGCCATGCTTAGGTTGCTTCTCCTTCTCTTACAATTCTTCATTACCATTTTGTCAATCAGGAGCTGGTCTTTTGTGCCCCTACACTTCCTTCTGCAGCCTTTCTGTTGGTGGGGGATGGTGTTTGTGTCCTCTAGATAGTTGTATAGCCTTTCACTGATGATACCTGTTAGTAACTTCCACATTTTTGGTAGGCAGGTGATAAGCCTGTAGTTACTTGCTATATTTCCCTTGTTCTTGTCTTTCTGTACTAAGGATGTTCTCCCTGTGGTAATCCATTTGGTCGCATGGTGGTTTGTGATACAATGCTGGAGTTGTTCTGCTATTCGTGGGTGTAGAGCCTTGAAATATTTGACCCAGTATCCATGGACTTCATCTTGACCTGGGGCTTTCCAGTTGGGCATTTTCTTCAGCTGGTGTCCGACTGTGTCTGTCGTGATCTCGGTGAATCTTTGTTTTATTCTCCCCATTTCTTTCCCAGAGTCCCTTACTTGGTTTGGCTTCAGGAATTTCGTCTTAGTTGGCTATATAGTCTTTTCTGGTTGGTTTCAAAGAGTTTGTTCTGTTGGTATCCTCTATTCCTGTTCGTGTACCGTTGGATCTAATGTGTTTGGACTTTAAGCCTCTGTTTTGTGTCTTCTATTGTGTTGTTTAGTCCCTTCTCCTGTACTTTGTATTTCTCGTTCAATTCCTCCCTTGTTTTTTTAGCCTCTTTTCTGCCATCTCTTTCAGTTTACTCAAGTCAGATCTCACCACCATGATTTGTTTTTCCAGGCGCCTTTTCCAAGGCGTTTGCTGTTTTGCTTTTTGTTGGGTTGGTTGTGATGGTGGTGTTGGTGTCTGTATCCCCATGAGTTCTACTACTACTAATCTTCCTCCACCATATGCCAGGTTAGTTGGTCCTGTGATACTGTATTAGTCTCATTATTTCATTAACTTCACTTGTTTTCTCCCTTAGTTTCTTTGTGTTGTAGGCTTTCATAGAGGGAATCTTTTTCTTTCTGTATCTGGCTTCATCCATTGTCTGATTTTTTTCCACCCACTCCGACCTCTCTGCTACATTTTCGGTATTTTCTTGTGTGCCGTTGTTTGATAGCTCATCATTCCTGTCGTCTTCTGTGGTATCTTCTCTTAGTTCGTATTCTTGTTTTTCGTTGCTGGGTGTTATCTCTCTTTCTGTTGTATGCTAATGCGGATGAGCATACATCAAGACTTGAATTATTATTATTATTATTATTATTATTATTATTATTATTATTATTATTATTATTATTATTATTATTATTATTATTATTATTATTGTGAAACTTACAGTCAGCCTAAGGGGCAGCTAATCTTCGTAATTTTGAGTAGCACGCAAAGGAAGCCTTGCCACTTGCCACGCTACCTTAAAAAAGTAAATCATTATTTATATGTTTACATCACTTATTTACAAAAGTAACAGGTACCTGATGTCAGTCACATTTCCCTCGTTTATCACAGTCATATTCCTTTCAAAGTATCCGTTTAGTTTCAAATGAACTGTTACTATTTTATTTTGTTCATGAATTGTAAGTTACTTCTTTAACATAAATAATTCTGGAATATCTCATGAATTCTAGAAAGATAGACGTAGTTGATAATGCATTAGAAAATGGAAACATTATATCATGTATCTTACATGTATTTATTGGCGTTTCGCTTATTATCTCAAGTCAGATTTCTGGAAAACTGAAAAAAATATATACATTTCCTTCTCCCCCACCCCTCCCCCAACATCCTCTCAAAACTCGAGCTGTTGTGTGCGTGATGGAAGAAAGGTATCAGGCAACACAGAATGTGGCTTTCCGTTCTTACGGCCAACTTTTTCTCGCTCTGGTTGTTCCCTGGAATCGGGTCCAACGTTCTCTTTGTTTTTCCTTGTTTTTATTATTCTTTTTTCTCCTCTCGAAATAAAGGCTCTGACGTCAGTGGCATCTCTCTTGCTGCCTCGAGTCTTTCCCTTCATCTGTCATTTTCCTTTTGTTTGTGTTTTGGTTTTTCTCTATTTATTTTCAAAATTATGAAAATTTACTGAATTTTTTTCAAAATTTGCATTAGTAAATATATTTTTTTTATTCTATCGGAAATTAAGTTTGAACCGGGGAAACGAGATTCTGTAATCAAGAGGAGTGAAATGGTATTTATAAGAGTGCTTTTTGATTACAGACAAATTTGTAAAAGAGATGAAAAATGAAAGATAACACTTTGTTTGATAGTACTTGATTAAATCAGAGAAGACACAGATACCTAAATCAAACACGTACGGACACATATATATATACAGTATATATATGTGTGTGTGTATATATATATATATATATATATATATATATATATATATATATATATATATATATATATATATATATATATATATATATATATATATATATATATATATATATATACATATACATATATATATATATATATATATATATATATATATATATATATATATATATATATATATATATATATATATATATATATATATATATATATATATATATATATTTATGTGTGTGTGTGTGTGTTTGTGTCTGAATGCCTATGTGTATATGAGCTTATATATATTCATACACAACTTGATATTAAAGCGCAAACTGAGTCAGGGTAAAATGGTAACTCTAATTTTAACTCCCATGCGGTATCTGTAGAACATCCAAAATATGACTGCATAGGGGAACTGGCAATGTTTTGTAAACGCCCCCTTTTTTTTTTTTTTTTTTTTTTTAATCTAACAAAAATATTTTCACTCTTTCGGAGCCTCAATCCGTGTCATTCCCAGCTAACATATGGTCAGACCAAAATAGTTGCAGATTCTCAGGGGGCGTGAGGGGTGGGTTTGTCGGGGCGGGGGGGATCGCGATTAGTTTGATATGAACCACTGAATTTATTTCCTGCTTGAAAATCTAAAAGTAAAGAGTAAGAAAATCGCACTTACTTGTGCATTCGTGTGAGCGTGTGTATGTAAGTGAATAACTGTGGGCATTTAACTTTCCTCATTTCTGCTTCTTGTGTGCAAATAAGTGTAATATCACTTGAGGTTATCATACACCATTCTTGCCTAAGTTTACGTCATTTGTGTTGTTCTTTCATGAGTAAATTTTCGTTTGCTCTCAGAATTATCTGTTGTCATTCTATTCTTATTTCCTTCTCTTCACTTTCCTATTCTTTCACGTTCTTCTATCTTTCTGGGGGGAAACGGGATTTTTATATTTATGATATTTTGGAGCGCTGAATAATAATAATAATAATAATAATAATAATAATAATAATAATAATAATAATAATAATAATAATAATAATAATAATAATAAATGTACTACAGTCCTTTTACTATGCAAAGCCTACTAAAAAGAACTGCTAATTGACAACATTTAGCTTTTCCAAAGGTTGATCAAAGTTTCTATTTCTCTCTTCTTGGCCTGCAAAGTAGCTGGGATCCCTTCACCAAGAGGAATTGATGGAATGGAGTTTTCTTCTGGGAAAACTTATTGATAGGAACAACGAGCTCCTATTTTTGCTCTTCCCCGAAGAGGCTTCTTTCTTTCGGAGCCTTTTGGTGAGGCTATCTTGAACCTCTCTGCGGCAGAAAGGGAAAGAGAAGAAGTATTGCTAGAGTTTTGGAGAAGCTAAATAGATGTTAATTATTTGTCCTTTCCACAACAACAATAATAATAATAATGATAATAATAATAATAGTCGTGAAGATAAATGGATATAATGATATAGGAGAATTCTAGAAAGATAAATTAGGAACAGACAAAAAAAATTGCGAAAAAAATTACAAATGACTATGACCAGATTTCAGTCATGTAGAAGTCTATATCACGGTTTGAGAATTGTCTCGAGACTGAAGACGATTGCGTAAGAGAACTGACATCAGTAGTTTAAATCTTGAGGAGGCTCACTCTAAATCGAATTGAGGTCAAGAATGATATTTTGCGATGACAGTGGTTATTTAGTTATTCTTGGATGTTCAAAAATAACTCCGTCAATATTTTTATGAATAATGACTATGCTTTTCACTGCAGAGTAAGGTAAAAGGTGTACTGGGAATGCTGTGAAATTTCATATACATCTAGCAAATATGTCGTAGAAGGAGTAACTCCCCAAACAAACGTCCCACGAATCGCACTAGTTTTCACTAATTTGCGTAAATGTATACCTTTCCCTTTTAGCTTTTATGATCTAACTGGCAAAGGCACATTTTAAAGCCTTCATCCCATTGCTGAGAAAAAAAAATATATATATATCCAATATTTTGCTGCTCGATTTTTTAATTCCTTGATGAAGTAGCTGTTAAGTATCAAGGAGCTGGGAGAGACACTTCAACTAATTAATCTCTCATCTCATTAAGTTGCTGAGCTCGTAAAAGGCTTCAGCAGAACTTTTAAATTAACGAAGGATATAGATATACCGGAAAAACATCGTTCAAAAGAAGAGGATAGTATAATATATTAATGAAGAAATAAGTGATGGAAAAGTTAATCACTCATTCAGTAACAGAAGAGTGACACGTTTGTTGACTTAGATTAGCCTGACCTGATTTCCAATAATGTCAAATTTGGTATTTGCATCAGTTCCTGTTTTTAATGCGATAATACTCCGTCCTCATTACAATGCATTTCACTTGATTGAAATGAATTTGATTATTTACTATCAATTGATATGGTAATACCCATTAAAAGAGGATATTTAACAGAATTGGTGTTAAATATTACCAGATATATTTGCTGGATATATGATTCTGTTGGTGTTATGTAAAATTACAGATTTAGGCAGAATTATTTGATGCACTATCTAAAGATTTCCTTTTAAATAATGAGAAGGGAACAACATACATTAATTTTATTGTACTTGATGTCTGTCATTTATATTATTGTTGCTGTATCCTTATCATAACTGATATCTTCAAAACTCTTAGTTTCTTTGCCTTTTGATTTAAGTGTAATTCGTATTCTTGCACTTGCTCTATTTTCTCTTCAGCATAATTATTCAAGATAAATATTCGTTTTTTTTTTAAGATTCAATTCTGAAATGCCTTTAGGTTCATTGTAAATGCCAAAGTATTTCAGCTTTGTTTCTTAATTCCTAACTAACCATGGATTTTTTCTGGTGAACACAAATAGGATATTTCAGTTTATTGAAAGCTTATACATCATTGGTACATTTCACCGAGTAATGCAATATAAGTGAGAGAGGGGAAATGTTGTGATATGTCAAAGAACTCATATATTCGTGTAGAACTCGGTTTTAATTCCATGAGCCTATCCTGTAGAATCAACAATATACATTGTTATGAACTGGTTTCCTAGTTCCTTCTGTCTTCCCTAGAGATGTTCTTCCAAATTATTAACACCAACCTTTCGCCCGCTACTTGACATTCGACATAATCCACCGTCACTCGAAAATGCCTGTCAAAACACCGTCAGTAGTTATGTCTCCTGTCATAACATTTTTGTCTCATTCCATCCTTAAATATATATTTTATGTCTCATTATTTTACCTGTACTTAATTTTAAGTTAATAATTCCTTATTTTTACTCAAAATTATTTGACTTTCTTCCTTCTCATAACTGTATTTCCTGCTGTTGTCCTCTCCGCACGTAACAGATTCCTTTATATCAGCTTGAATAGAAATGAACAATAGAAAAAAACGTTATTGTTCACGAATGTGAGTTCGACGTACTTCCAGTTCAGCTTATTCAGATGATTGTAGGTATTACAAAGGCATCCTCTTTAAGGGGATACCTGATATATATATATATATATTATATATATATTTATATATATATATATATATATATATATATATATATATATATATATATATATATATATATATATATATATATATATATATATATATATATATATATATATATATATATATATATATATATATATATATATATATATATACATATACATAAAAACTAAGAACTATCATTCGTGTCTAGGGTTTCTGTTTAAGTCATAAGATCTTTTAGCATTTACGTAAGTGTAATAATAATCCTGTTGTGAACGGATGATGGAAGTCAATGTTGCAAGATGTTCAACAGGAGGAGATGAAGCTCTCAATTGAAAATATTTCATATAAAAGAAAATTTTTTAAAGAAATATGATAACAGTACGCAAGCTAATGTAGCAGTTGTTGTCTATAAAGAAAGATTATTAAGCCATATCCAAGCTCGAGGGTATTCTACTGATATCTGAATTTGCAATATATTTACACATTTATTAGGATAAAAAAACGAGACGTATGCATTTTTAGTTTTGAATGTTACTCAGTGTTTTGTTACAGAAGCATGATGAGTTTTAACCATTTCCACATGCGTAAATGTAACAACTGCTTAGAATACTACATAAATGTTTCTTAGTTTAACCAGACCACTGAGCTGTTTAACAGTTCTCCTAGGGCTGGCCCGAAGGATTAGATTTATTTTGCGTGACTAAGAACCAACTGGTTACCTAGCAACGAGGACCTACAGCTTATTGTAAAATCCGAATCACATTATGGCGAGAAATGAATTTCTATCACCAGAATTAAATTCCTCTAATTCTACATAAATGCATACCCACACCTATAAATATACTTACGAATATAAACAGTTTTATATGTACACATTTTTGCTCGCTGTACGTGACAATAAATAAAACGTATTTGGAAACACCAAGGGTGTGGTGAATGTCTTGAAACGGCTGGGAAGCGAACACACGAAACCCTAGGGCTAACTCACATCTGCGAGGAGGTCAGGAAATAGGTCAGGTCTAAGGATTCTCGGTGAAAAATACACCACCCTTGACTCTGCTTTTCGGTCTAGAATATCTATTTCAAGATAATATCTATTTCAGCCCATCATTTTTCCCACCTTCATATCAACATTCCTTTTGTAAAATTGTTACGTTCACTTTGAAAAATGTCCCACTCTATACTTTTTTATATTCCTTTGGAAACTATGAATTAACTGGCATAATTTTGAAACTAGTGACTGAACGCGACGGCTTTTCAGAAGAGCAGTCATGAAATTTACTGACCTCAGGAACATATTTGTATTTTATCTTTATTTCTTATTTTTTTAGGAATACTCTCTCTCTCTCTCTCTCTCTCTCTCTCTCTCTCTCTCTCTCTCTCTCTCTCTCTCTCTCTCTCTCTCTCTCATTCAAGGTCCAATATTTAGAATTTCATCATTCACCAGTAGACCTCTGATGCATATACAGTCACGACCTCCTTTCACCCACAACGCAATGGTTTTTCTTTTATCCTTCCCAAACTCAGCCCCTTCTCTCTCTCTCTCTCTCTCTCTCTCTCTCTCTCTCTCTCTCTCTCTCTCTCTCTCTCTCTCTCTCTCTCTCTCTCTCTCTCTCTGTGTGCAGGAAGATGATATCGGAAAAGGAAAACAAGTCAGGCATCAATCAGCAAATCTGAGGCTGGCTGACACAGTATATATATATATATTTTTTATATATATATGAAAATTTAAATACAGTATATATATATATATATATATATATATATATATATATATATATATATATATATATATATATATATATATATATATATATATATATATATATATATATATATATATATATATATATATATATATATATATATATATATATATATGTGTATGTGTGTGTGTGTGTAACTGATTGATACCTGACTTGTTTTCCTTTTCTGATATCATCTCCTGCAGAGAGAGAGAGAGAGAGAGAGAGAGAGAGAGAGAGAGAGAGAGAGAGAGAGAGAAGGGGCTGAGTTTGGGAAGGATAAAGAAAAACCATTGCATTGTGGTTGAAAGGAGGTCGTGACTGTATATGCATCAGAGGTCTACTGGTGAATGTTGAAATTCCAAATACTGGACTTTGGACTCTATATACATACATATATATATATATATATATATATATATAT
The DNA here is from genome assembly GCF_040412425.1 of Macrobrachium rosenbergii. Taxonomy (NCBI): domain Eukaryota; kingdom Metazoa; phylum Arthropoda; class Malacostraca; order Decapoda; family Palaemonidae; genus Macrobrachium; species Macrobrachium rosenbergii. Next base: position 2,830,337 of record NC_089785.1, read on the forward strand.
ATATATATATATATATATATATATATATGTGTGTGTGTGTGTGTGTGTGTGTGTGTGTGTGTGTGTGTGTGTGTGTGTGTGTGTGTGTGAGAGAGAGAGAGAGAGAGAGAGACAGCAGGTAGCGACTAGAAACTGGATAAAACAGTATGGTCATTACATCTTTTAAAATCACCATGTTTTCCTAATGACAATGAAGAGAGTCAGACAAAACCAGCACAACAGGGTAGAAAAGAAAACAAAAAGAATTAATGAAAAAGCTAAAGAATTTCCACGTAACACTGGGGCCTCTTACTGTGCTTCATATTGTGTTCACGAAATACTTAAGGAATGTGTTCCTACTAGACCTACCCTAATCTCGTACGGTACTCTAGATAATTTACAAGCACAGTTCTTGAAACTTCCTCTGAATCAATATTAATCTTCCCCTTCACCATTCTTGTATTTGATGAAACACGAGAGAGAACCGTGTGAGACTAGTTATTAGTTTGTCTCAAGATATACAAATGAGTTCTTTATTTGTTATTTTTTATATGGAGGACCATTATACATGTTCTTAGTAAGCACGATAAATCGAATTTGTTCTCTACGTAGGAACTGATTCATGAAGGCAGTGGCACTGAAGTGGACTGTGAATATGACACTATGAACATCCTTCTAATAGTGGCTTCCTCCTTTTGATAATGTGTTCTGTAGCATATATTTTTCTGCCCTGATGTTTTCCATATTTTTATTACTCATTTTTATTTCCTCATTACTTTCTTTGTGGAAACTGGCGTGATTGCAGAATACTCAAAGGTGATTTATGATAAGGTCTAATTGTTGGATGTAGCTCTGTCGTTGGCAAAGCTTCGCGTGTTTACGCGTGCACTTGTACAATAGAGAGAGAGAGAGAGAGAGAGAGAGAGAGAGAGAGAGAGAGAGAGAGAGAGAGAGAGAGAGAAGGTGGGGGAGAGGGAATTCCTTTCCATTCTCTCTTTATCCCATTAATGCAAATGACATTTTCTTGAATATCAATCAAGTTGAAATCTACAGTTAAACCCAATCTGAAAACGTTTTTTGAAAAGATGAAACCATTCAACGTGAATAACACTGATTACTTTTACGGTTTGTGAGCATATTTACGGTAAAATTCAATAAAACCCAAGTCATTTAATTTGATTTCTCTTCGCCAGATACTGTGCGTTTCACAATATTTCAAAATAGTTAGAAATTTGAGATTTTGGACAAGTTTTTGGTTCATTTTGGAAATTCTCTGTATTGGTTTCCGTATTTTCCAATCTTATCTTTTTCGTCGTGTTATTCTAAAAGTTAAAGAAAAGCCTCCAGCTGGATGCTCAAACAATCATTTTCTCAAAACAACAAATAAACACAAGAAATGGTCTTCTAGTGGACAGAGAAAAAAAGCGAAGCAGTATTCATTATTATTTAGGTTTTCTATCCGATAATGCATGATTAATCACTGGCGCATTTAATCCGCTGCTT
>NC_089785.1:2834318-2869318 GCF_040412425.1 Macrobrachium rosenbergii
TCTCTCTCTCTGTGCCTTTCTTGTTCATTTACAATGCCCAGCATTTTTGACATTTTATCTTTCACCCGTTCCCACCCCCCATTTCTATCAGAGCTGAACTTGAACTTAAAGGGCATCGGGAGTGTGACTATTCATCTCAGTGAACTTGAAAACTACGGATTCGACACTAATATCTGCCATTTTCAGTGATTTTTTCATGTCACCCCTTTCCCTGCACCACCCCCTATGGTGCCAGTGATGTCTTGCCCCCACAGTATTCTTTTCCAGATAGTAAGACATATGTATAGCGAAATGAGGTATGATAAACCCTTAGAGTTTATTTAGGTACTAAGTCTAACTGCCAGAACCAGGCCTGTTTCAGGGAGGCCCTTACCCCCACCCCACCCTTTTTGGTGCCCCTTGGTGCTAGTGATGTCTTACCCATACAGAATTCTTTTCTAGATAGTAAGTCATATGTACCAAGTTTGGTTGAAATTGCTCAGTGCATCTCAGAGTTACGTTGGAAAACACACACACATACACATACATACATACATACATCCATTTTTTGAAATATTATTATTATTATTATTATTTATTATTATTATTATTATTATTATTATTATTATTATTATTATTAATTTCTTGGCTGCCTCTCTGTGTCACTCCCCTTCCCCCTTCCCCTCCCCTCCTCCTTCCCCCCCCTTTCCCTCCCATCCTATCCCCTCCTCCCCTCCCCTCCCCCCCCTCCCCTCCCCTCCCCTTCCCATCCCATCCCTTTGCCAACCCTCTCCCTCCCCTTCCCCTTCCCTCCCCCTCCCTTTGCCACCCTCCCCTCCCCCTTACACATCCCCTGCCCTCCCCCTCCCCCCTCTCCCTTACACATCCCCTGCCCTTCCCCTCCCCTGCCCTTCCCCTCCTCCCCTTCCCCTCCCCTCCCCTTCCCCTCCCACTTCCTTTTCCCCTCCCCTCCACCTTCCTCCCCTTTCCCCCTCCCTCTCCCCTCCCCTTTCTCCTCCCCTTCCCCTTCCCCTCCCCTCCTCCTTTCCCATCCCTCTTTTCTCCCCCTCCCCCTTCCCTCTTCCTTTTCCATGTTTTATGATGAAATAAAATGTGTTGAGGTTGAGCACTATTACATTGACAAAATGTTTATAGATCTGTAACATCATTTTTTTATAGAAGTAATGTACAGGTTTTTCAAATCAAAATATAACTTCCTTGACCTTTAGAGTTTATGAAGTGTTTAATTAATCTCGTGTGGTAACTATGAACAACCTGCATTTTGGAGTCTTTAAGATTTAAGAAGACATTAATAATTACTGTCCAGAAATTTTCAACATAAGTGATCCAATGATATATGATAAAGGATTTTTGGCTGAGCTTTGTTATTTTCATTTCGAAATGGACTCAGCAGGTAATTCTAGAAGAACAGCAGGCACTACTGGTGATGGTCCGGAACCTCTAGTGGCATCAGCATTGGTTCAAAACCCATCAACAGCTGCTCCAGAACCGACACCAAGATATTTTCAGTTGTGTGTATATGACCGGAAGGTAAACGGGGCTGGTGCTGCTCGTAGGCTTTTGCTGACTATTATTAGTAGGGTTAATTTAGGTATGGGTATGGTACGGATATGGGTATGGTATGCATATGGGTATGGGTATGGAATGCATATGGGTATGGGTATGGGAATGGTATGGTATGGGTATGGAATGTATATGGCTATGGGTATAGGTATGGGTATGGTAAGGATATGGGTATAGGTATGGGTTTAGTGCAGATATGGGTATAGTATGGGTATGGAATGGATGTGGGTATGGGTACGGGTATGGGTATAGGTATGGTTATGGGTATGGGTATGGTATAGATATGATTATGGGTATGGTATGGATATGGGAACTAGCAAATGCGAGCGATAGCTAGCATCTGGTAGTTATTATGATTATTAATCACTCATAGTCATATTATCTGTTATTGCTACAGGCAACATCTTTTCAAATTACTACATGTCCATCCTATTTTTTAAAAGAAAGAAACCCAGGAGCATACGTGTTGACATTGGAGCACGGTTCCACTATGCTTCATTTACTTAGATCAAATGTTTTGCACCTTTGTGTTTATTGTTTTCATGCTCTTTCCTCTAACATAATTAAATCTTAAGTGGTCTGGGAAAGATAACAGGATTTTGTAAGCTTTTTATGCAGAAAGTTTCTTAGGATCAGTTTACATTTATATCTCAGTAGTTTTATAGTTATTGCTTTACACATTTTTTTTATAGCTTTGACTTTCAAAGTTACAACATATCATTTGCTTAAGTTCCCCGCTTCGGTTATAAGTGTCTTATGTGCTTGTTTTGACTACGGAGAATGAAAATTCCCAGGAAGGTTGTTTAAAGTCGCTTAATTCTTGATCTATGCTCAAACATTGGGTTAAAGTATACTACAGTGATTATTTATAAATGTCTCATTTTTTAATTTTTTTATATTTTTATAGAGACATGAGTATTATCCTATGTTTTTTTTCCATAAATACATACCAGTTTTTTATTAATTCAGAGGGTGAGCTTAGTGTATTGCATATCAAAAATATTGCAAGAATGCTTCGTTTTTCCATTATGAATGCCTCATAGTTTGAAGTATTAATTATATGTAATGTGGAGGTTATATTACTCAGAGTAGTCTGTATAAAAAAATTTAAAAACAGTTATCTGAGTCTTAGTTAAAAAGTAGAATGATTACACCGGTCTGCATGATTTTTTTATTGACTGTATGGTATCTTTTTCGAAATATATATGAAAAATAGTGATTCAGTGAGTTTTTTCATTCATCTGTATCACATCAGGTTGTCAAGTTATAAGGAGACGTTACTTTTCTCTTTTTTATAACATATGTAAATGATAAAGTATATTACCAATTAAAATATTTACCTTATATTATCTGAATGTTTAATTTAATATATTTTTCTTTAATTTCTCACTGTGAATATGTCTAGAGGCTGCATAAATTCATCAGATATATTTTGCTGTATCTGTGGGCAATTCACCCTTCAGATTCCCGAAGCAATTACTTCTTTGTTGAAGCGCTGCTATTCAGTTTATTTTGGCTGCAAACTGGAAGACCAGGATAAGCCATTTGCACCTCACAAAGCTTGCAAGAGTTGCATTAGTAAGCTCCCAATGGGGTCAGTTGGAAAACTTAAATGTGTGCCCTTTGGAGTACCAATGGTATGGCAGGAGCAGATGAACCACCATGACTGCTAATTTTGTATGACTAAAGTAGCTGGATTCAACAAGAAGACTAAAGATCGCATAATATACCCAAATATTCCTTCAGCAATAAGGCCCGTTCCACACTCAGATGATATTCCTGTACCTGTGCCACCTGAGACATGGGAAATTTCAGCAATAAGGCCCGTTCCACACTCAGATGATATTCCTGTACCTGTGCCACCTGAGACATGGGAAATTTCATTAAAGTCTGATACTAGTGATACTCATGAGATGGAAGTAGACTATGAACCACCAAAAAATGACGATCCCAAACTCTTCAACCAAGTTGAGCTCAATGACTTGGTGAGAGACCTTAACCTTCCGGAAGAAAGTGCGCAGTTACTTGGCTCTAGGCTGAAGAAACACAGGCTTCTAGCTCCTGGAACAACATTCGCTTGATACCGTCATCGTGAAGCGGAATTCGCTCAGTTCTTTGAGAAAGAGGATTCTTTAGTTTTCTGTTCAAATACTTCTGGCCTTATTGAACACATGGGGGTGTCGTACAAAGCAGATGAATGGAAGCTTTTCATTGATTCTTCTAACAGAAGTTTAAAGGCTGTTCTGCTTTAAAATGGCAACACAGCTGCATCTGTGCCAAGTGGCCTTAGTGTCCAAATGTCAGAAACTTACGAAAATATGAAGACACTAATAACTGCAATCAAATACCATAATCACAATTTCCTCATTTATGGTGATTTAAAAGTTTTGCTCTCCTACTAAGTCTTCAAGGAGGATACACTAAGTATCCCTGTTTTCTGTCTTTAGGATAGTAGGGCAGACAGCCAGTACTATGAACAAAAAGGCTGGCCACCAAGAGACAGCTTCTTGCCCAGAAATCACAACGTGAAAGCTGCGCCACTAGTTGACCCCCAAAAATATTCTGCTGTCACCACTCCACATCAAATTAGGGCTTATGAAAAATTCTGTGAAGGCCCTGAACAAGAATGGCGCTGCTTTCAAGTACCTGAAGTCAAAGTTTCCTCGTATAAGTGAAGGCAAGCTAAAGGCAGGAATTTTTGTTGGCCCTCAGATTCGGAAATTGATGGAAAAGCATTCTGAGGAAGCATTAGCAGGTGTCGAGGTGAATGTCTGGTTTTCCTTCAGTAAGATTTTCCAAACTTTCTGGGGAACAGCCACTCCACAGACTAAAAAAAAAAAAAAATTATCCAAGACCTGATTTCAGGTTGACAGCAACCTGGGTCTACAATGAGTGTGAAGATGCACTTTTTGCACTCACATCTTGACTATTTTCCCAAGGATTGTGGGGACTGCAGTGAGGAGGAACAAGAGAGCGGTTCCATCGGGATATTTGCACCATGGAAACTCGATATCAGCGCAAATGGAATGTCAGCATGATGGCGGATTACTGCTGGTCATTGAAACGTGATGGTCCCGATGCACAGCACAAGTGGAAATCAAAGCTGTCTCCTTCCTTTGAATCAATATGTAGGCTAACCATTAGGAGCATATTTTTTTTTACATTCATTTGATTTGATGTTGAGGATTCTGATTCATTTCATGATGAACGTAGTTCATTTCATGTTGATTTGGAATACGCATGTTCTCAAAACTAAGAGAATGTACTTTTCCTTGATTACTTGCTTCTTTTTAATCAAGTAATAATTTATTAAAAATTCACATTTTTTATTATCATCAATTTGTATTTTATTCAGCATCCTTACTTGGCAGAGCAAAACGGTTTAGATATTTAAAATCAGCAACCCAAGAATACGTAACATCACATCCATGAATGAAAACAAAAATTAAAAAGTTCCCAAATTCAGACCAGTGTTATCGGGCAACATTTTTGGGTAAAAGTAAAAAAAAAAAAAAAAAAAAAAGGGTAGTATCGAGGAAAACATTTGTATAATATTCTTTTAAAGACAAGTGCCAAAATGTATTTTGTAACGTAAGTCAAGAGTTTAACAAAACAAAATCAGTAGAATCAAAAGATTCATAATCAAACGCCATGCGTAGAGAAATGGATTGTAGGAATGGGATACAGATTAATCCATTTGCATATTCAGCTGGTTTTCTGTTGTCAAAAGAAAGGGAGAGGGTCCGATAAATTCAAACATTTGCAACTTGAGTCTTTCTCGCTCTGTTGATCTAAGAACTGAATTACGTACGTGATATTTAGTCGACTGTCGTGGACCGTGTCCAAGATGGAAAGGAATGGGCTATTATCTTTATCCTCTTTTTCCCTCCTTGAATGTCTTCCCAACGGTCGACTAACTACCAGGTACATAATTCACTGCATATATCAACAGAGTGAAACTGGCCGTCATCTGCGCGTCTGTAAATTTCCCAGACCTGATTCTCTCCAGAGCTGTTGACTTTTGAAAACAGAAAACCAACCGGACTTCCACGAGGACTAAACTATATACCATTGCCATAATCCATTTCCCTAGACGAAGGTTTTAATTGTCAGTCTTTACCTTTCGCTGAAATCGTTTTGTTAAATAGCCTAGAATTATATTACAAAATACATTTCACATTAGTTTTTTACAAGATTATCTTAACAAATCATTTACTCCATCCAAATTCTCTTACCTTCCAAAATGATGATCGTTTATTCGTTTTAGTGTTTAACGCAAAATCAGAAAACTTTTCCCGAGTTCTTTATACAGTTACTAGTTTAATATAACTTCCGTATTACAAATGATTTATATTTGCAATCATCTCGGAATTGAACATCTATTAAGATGAAAAATAAAGAAAAAAAACGTACGCTAATAAATGTGAAACTCTTGTATAAATCTTCATATAACGAAAAACATTTCCTGTAATAAACAGCAGAACTCTTCAATTGTTTTCGTAGCATATTAAAGGAATTTTATTATTTTCAAATAGCATGTGATTTTTAATATGGTGTAATTTCATCGTAGCTTTATTCCATATCAGTGACTGTTCTATAAATTACAGAAGGCAGCATGTTAAGTGGCTACATAATTAGGGTGGTCGTAAATTCTGTCATTAAAATTTATAGGAGTTTGATGATAGATAAACAGGAACGTTTTATATCAGCCCGTGTAATGAGTCATATTGTCAATCGAATTGCTTGTCGTAAAATCGGTACCTAATTTATGAATAACAACTTGTTGAGCATAAACCCATATTATAATAATATCAATAGTTATATAGTTATGCTTATAGACCCAATAATCTACAAGTCGTTAGGGGAAATAATCATTTATTAAGTTTTCTTCGATATCAGTCATTAAAAATCATAACTTGTTTTATGTATAGGCTCGTTTATTTCAACAAATCTACTTGAAAGCCTCACCAACATAATGCGCTACAAAGAAACAATCATATCAAAAATGACAAAAAAGGAAAAAAGCTTTTATATCTATACGCTGAGGATTCTCAAAGTACCATACCTGTCGTTGCCCTGAGAGAATTGGTTGTGAAGAAAAGGAGAATTGAATAAAGAAACAATAATTAGAATACATAAGAGAAGAGGAATTTTGTAGATAAGAGATAATAAGAGGGTTTAAGGAAGAGAAATAGTAAGCATTATAGAAGTATTGCCATGGTGATTATGAATTTGTGTAGGGTACACACAAAGGTATTTCCTCCCACAACTCTGGTAAAAGAGAATTTTCTCCATGCAAGGAGCTTTATCACGTTAGGGAAAATACAGCAGAGGCTTACGACATAATTAAGCCAGTTGAAGAAAAACGCATTCTTTATTATGCAATTCAATAAACAGTAACAAAATCATAGAATAATCGTAAAAGTTAAAAAATCCGAGTACATTTAAGATAATCAGGTTACGTAAAGGACTGCCAATATTAAAACTAATCCAGACTACACCTTTCAACCGAAAACAGAAATGAATGTTTCCCTGGGTCATTTGACAAGAACCAGGGGGATCCCCCTAGACAGCTGGGTGCCAGAGAGGAGAATGTTGTAGGAAGACAAGGCTAAATGGGCCTAGACACCCGGAAGTTTTGCGAATAGTCCCCAAGTGTCACGGGAACCGGCTGAAGGAGAGACCTCACGGTCTCGAGAAGACACTAGAGGCTGTGCTTAATGTAACCAACTATTACTGGAGTTCAATTTGGAATTTGTCTTCCCTAGAGGTATTTTCAAAGGCTGAGGAATGGCTGAGTTAATACAGCGTTTAAGGGAAACTGGGGTATTCTTAATATTCTACAGCGCTGAACTGGTACATCGATCAAGTGGCCTTTCAGAATCATTTTCTGCAGAGAATGTCCAGTTCAGTGATTAAAAATGTCAGCAATTTAAACTTATTCCTTACATTCTCTGATAAATTCGGTGTAGATTCGCTTTTTTAAATGACTGTTATTTCATTTTTCTCTATTTTGTACAGACGAATATTCCATCAAAGAGCGACTACTGCGTTCAATATTTGATGCTCCAACATTTACCGACACGAACTTTCAACCTCAAAGAGATCGTTTATTCTTTTATTTCTCTCAAAGCACCGTTTCCTTATTTAATGGTCCCAGCTCCCAGCTCTCTCTCTCTCTCTCTCTCTCTCTCTCTCTCTCTCTCTCTCTCTCTCTCTCTCTCACAGAAATCAATGAGGCAATGAGGATACAAAGCGATAAAATAAGAAAAATGGATAATAGGCGTCAGTCAATTATATCTTTTAGCAAACATCCATTTGTAGTTAAAATTCACTAATTGGAAATGATCTATGCTCGTTTTTTATAACAAAAAAAAATCCGTTCTACTAATAGCGATGAATTGTGTATTTAGCAATTAGTCGACTGTTGTCGGTGGCATCCATAGAGGTAAAGGGATTGTGACTAAAAGGTTATAGTTTACTCACACACACACATTATATATATATATATATATATATATATATATATATATATATATATATATATATATATATATATATATATATATATATATATATATATATATATACACACATATATATATACACATATATATACATATATATATTATACATATATTATACATATATATATATGAATCACGGTGATATATATATATATATATATATATATATATATATATATATATATATATATATATATATATATATATATTGCAAGCTAATTGTCACTCAAAATTCAGTTGTATATTTCAAAATCCCCTGCTTTGCAGATCCGTGTTGCGATTACCTGTTGTGTGAAATTACCCGTAGGTCAAAGGTGCCATCTTCCTTCAAACTACAGGTGCCATATCCGGTCAAGATACCCGGAATCCCCAGTGTGAACCTTGTCTCTCCTGCTGCACCCCGTCTAGTACTATCTAAAGATTCTATCCCATATTTGTGAAGTGTTACCCTAAGAAGGCATAGTTGTAGCTCTTGCACTTGTGTGGCACTCTTGCTTAGTGATTGTGATCCTAGTACAGTCATTCGGATAGTGCCACGGAGCTCTATTGATAGCTCCTGTAAATATTTCCTCTTCTGATACTTTAGTGAATTATACGCTTTAAGTAGAAAACCTAAGTTTACCTTAAACAATTACTTTGATGGTATGCTGAGAATATTTCACTAAATAAAGCCCTTTCTGATCACCTGAGTGTAGCCCCCTTTAGTCAGTTCTCGTTACCTAAGTCATAACTACAGCCATCCCTTATCCCCACGACTACACAAACGTGACTATATATATATATATATATATATATATATATATATATATATATATATATATATATATATATATATATATATATATATATATATATATATATATATATATATATATATGAAATTTTGATCACACCGTGATTTATATATACATTCATGAATATACATATATATATATATATAATATCCAATTCATATATACATATAGGAATATCCCCGATGGGAATTATCACCGATATAGGGAATATATTTTTTTAATGGTAAATGGATCGGTACCGCCGTGGTCTCGATTCGGCGGTACCAATCCAATTATCATTTTAAAAATTCCTCTTCGGTGATAATTATCATCGGGGATATTTTTAACGTGAATTGGATAAATGGATCGAGATTTGATCTCCTTCATGAAATATATATTTATATATATATATATATATATATATATATATATATATATATATATAAATGTATAAATATATATATATATATATATATATATATATATATATATATATATATATATATATATATATATATATATATATATATATATATATATATATATATATATATATATATATATATATATATATATATATATATATATATATATATATATATATATATATATATATATATTTATATATATATATATATATATATATATATATATATATATATATATATATATATATATATATATATATATATATATATATATATATATATATATATATATATATATATATATATATATATATATATATATATATATATATATATATATATATATATATATATATATATATATATATATATATATATATATATATATATATATATATATATATATATATATATATATATATATATATATATATATATATATATATATATATATATATATATATATATATATATATATATATATATATATATATATATATATATATATATATATATATATATATATATATATATATATATATATATATAATAATGTATATAGTGCAGGACACATGCTAAATTAAATGTGAATCTCGTATAGTTCCAAATTCATCGCCAAGTCAAGTTCTCATTTGAGTTTTGACCACTCAGGCATACTATGAACTTGACCTTGACCTAACTTCAGTGCTTCAATAAAGCTTCTTAAGGGAAAATTTTGTACCTGAATGAACTGTTTTTCTTCTGACATATCACACTGATCTATCTGTAAAGATATAGACATCACAGATCCATGACTCAGTCCCATTTTCACGCCAAACCAACTACTCTCCCCTACAAATCTAACATGTTCTTCATTTTGAAAAACATTTTATGTCTTTCAACAACTTATTTTGCCTATCATTTACTTTGTTACTTCATTCAAGAATGTTTATTATAATGACAGCCATAAGTAACTTAAACTGTAGCAGAATTGCACGTGTTCACATATTAATGCAAATAAGTAAAGTACGATGATAACCAAAGGGAAAATGTGAAAGGTTGATTGAAAAGTCATTTATTTTTTCCCCATTAGTGTGAAAGGTCCCGCATGGACCTACACAAGTGTCCATCTTACCTGGCCCCCCGAACTCATGCCCTGCGACCATCCTCTCCTCACAAAGAACATCTCCTGACACACACATATGTATAAGAAACTCAGCCAACAGCATACACTCTTTTCAGTGTATACTATCGTCCATAATCATGTCACATCAAATGTATCGTTCCTACTGGAAGCAATACAATGTCAGCTTTCCAGCTATAAATATTAGAACTCTGTCCATAACTTGTATATAGAAATATGTACCATCTTCCATTCTCAAACAAACACGGTTGAATGTATGTTAATCTCTATTTTGTTTGCCTCAAGTTAGGCACTGCATTTCTGCTCACAAGAGCTCTTGACCTGTCTGTTTGTTATCTTTAATAAATTAGTAAGTTTGTAGATGCAGTGTCTTGCTCATGCCTTCGCTGCTTTGCTGACCACAAAAATGACCAACCCAGCCAGCCCCAACGATGGCAGCCTCCCTATGTCTGCCCCCATTCATGCCCCACAACCCAGATGCTTAGTTCTTCAGGGCGGAGACAATCTTCCGATCAAAGAAAATTACCACCTCAGCATGCAAAGTAGACATCGCCCTTGAATTCCTGCCAGATGACGTTTTCGAGCAAGTCATGGGATGGCTCACAGAACTTCAAACACCTGTCACCTACAAATCACTGAAGGATCAGCTGAAGTCATCCTTCAGCATGCCACCCGCCCTAAGAGCCAAGAAATTCCTGGACAACGTGGGAGCAGTCATAGGAGACAAGCGATCATTGCACGTCTGCAAGTAGCTGCGGCGGCTGATAATGCTACCCGCAGCAGATGGCCAACCTGAGTCAACCCTGAACCTTGTGAGAGAGGTCCTCCTCACAAAACTGCCCCACCAAACAGTGGTGGCAATGCCCAATGCCTCCACCATGCCCATCCAAGAATTCCTAAAATTGGTCAACACAGTACACATGGACCACAAGACAGTGGAGCCCACCCAGCCACCCATGGCAGCAGCAGCACAACAGTCCCAGCGGTCAACTGACACGGAATCCGTCAGCAACCCAGAGGGACCAGCCACCCCCATCCACAAACAGAACTTCCCCAAACAATTCATTGAGGGGAAGACCAGATAGAAGAAAGACAAACCACCAGAGGGAAATGTGCTTCTTCCATTAGAGATTTGGGAAAAAGGCCCACAAATGTGACAAAGGCTGCCTATTTTCAAAACACAAGCAAGAGGGTTGCATCTGCGACCCAAACAACTAAACGTCAGCGGTGAGCAGACCAGTTGCCTTGCAAGAGAAGCTGTGCCTGCTTACCACTATCTTTTTTTCAGGTATGAACACAAAGACTCTACATGCTTCTTCATGAAGGACAGGAGGTAGAACACAGAATTCCTCGTCGACACAGCATGCACATCATTCGTGCCAACCAGCCCACACAAACAACTCAGCCCCACCCCACCCCATCCCATCCACCAACATCCACATATCCACCGGTAGCGGAGCACCACTCAAGATAAATGGGAGGCTGACAATGAAAATGTCATTTAATGGGAAAGAATACAGCTGGACGTTCATCACGGCAGACGTAACCTTAGCACTTTTAGGAGCAGACCTCCTAAAAGAATACAACCTGCTAGTGGACGTAGCATCAAAACAGCTGATCCTGAAATCTACCCCCACATCATCACCACCACAACAGCAGATACAACAAACCATACCCATCGCATCAGCCACCCCACAACCAGAAGTAATATGCCTCTTACAAGAATTCCCAGAGGTCTTCGAAGACGACCTGCAGCATGACTTAACCAAACCAGCAAAGCACAATATCCAGCACCACATAGAAAAGACGGCCCCCCAGTCAACACCCACTTCAGACATTTAGCCCCGGAAAGACTCGCACACACCAAACAAATATTCAGGGAAATGGAAAAGGCAGGAATATGCCAAAAAGATGCCAGCCCATGGACATCCCCTCTCCACATGGTACCAAAACCTGACAGAACATGGTGGCCATGCAGAGGCTATCGGCGGCTAAACATTAAAATGAAACCTGACAGATACCTGTTGCCAAACATAGCAGACATCACCCACCAAATGAATGGCACCAAAGTCTTCACTAAAATAGATCTGCTGAAGGGATATTTCCAAGTTCCAGTAGTGAAGAAAGATAGAGAAGACAGCGATTATCACCCCCTTCAGCACCTACACATTTAATTCAGGTGCTTCGGCCTTTGGAATGCGGGTCAACCTGCCAAAGACTAATGGACGAGCTTCTGGGCGACCTTCCCTTCCACGTTGTCTACTTTGACAACATCCTGGTATTTAGCCCCAACCTCAAGAAACATCTAAAAGACATCAAAAGATTACCACAAATACTCAAAGAAAATGGACTTGTAGTAAAGGAAGATAAATGTGAATGGGGGCAAAAATGAAGGTGGAAATTTTTCGACATCAAATAGGCTCAGACATCATCAAACCCCTCCCAGCAAAAGTGAAAGCAGTCACAGTTTCCTGACAACAGTTTCCTGACACCAACCAATCAAAGCAGTACACAAATTTTCAGGACTAACTAACTACTACCATCGATTAACAATACCCAATAACCTCTGCAACCACATTAATCTTTCCTCTGCCACATAAGTTCCTCACTTTGATGACTAACACAAGTAGCACGGTGATGGGTGAGGTACTGGAGCAGGACAGATGATGGTAGTCGACCATTGGTGTTTTTCAGCAAAAAGTTGAAGGCAGTGGATCAAAAGTACTCCACAATTGATAGAGAACTCCTGGCAGTCCACAAAGCCATCCGCCACTTCCACCACGTGATACAAGGATGGCAGTTTGTCATACAAATAGACCACCAACCATTAGTACACACTTTCACAAAACCACAGGCGCATGGTCGGCACGGCAACAGCGTCACCTGTGTGCAATAGCAGAACACTCCTGCACCATCAAGTACCTGAAGGGGTCTTCAAACACCGTAGACGATGCACTGTCGAGAAACTGCGCCAACACCGTCCAGATTAGGATGGCCTATCCAGAAATAGCAGAGGCACAAAAAAAACATTTGGACCTACAATAATTGCGGCAGAACAACCCTTCCCTCACATGGAGTGACCTATCTATGAACCCTTTAACGCCGAAGCCCTATTTTCAAAAACGTCTTCCGTATGCCAGCGGCCTCGAGAGGTAGCGCCGAAGCGGAAAAAGTTTTTTCAAAAAATCACAGCGCTTAGTTTTCAAGATTAAGAGTTCATTTTTGGCTCATTTTTATCTCATTGCCTGAAGTTTAGTATGCAACCATCAGAAATAAAAAAAATATCATTATCATATATAAATATTGGAATATATGACAGCAAAAAAAAAACTCGTATATAATTGTATACAAATCGCGCTGTAAGGAAAACGGTTGAAGCTAATGAGTTAATTTTTTTTAGTTGTATTGTACACTAAATTGCGATGATTTTGGTATATAACAGATTGTAAAACGATTAAAGAAACACAGAGAAAATATTATCACAAGATGATGCATGAATTCGTAACGCGCGGACGTAAAAAAAGTTTTTTTCAAAAATTCACCAAAAATCAAAATATTGTGCTAGAGACTTTCCAATTGTGCCAAAATGAATTAAATTGATGTAATATTACTAGGCTGTAAGTTTTTTTAGCTTACAATTGCATTTTTGAACCATTTCGATCGAGTTAAAGTTGACCAAAGGTTTATTTTTTTCTATTTATCGTTATTTCGATGTAAATATAAAAAAACTGTGAAGAGCTAAAGGAATGATATATTTTTTTTTGTATTTTAAATGAAATTGCGCACATTTCGATGTATAACACTTTATGTAACGAGTAATATGAAACGGCGAGAAAATTACGGCAAGCTGACGCAAGAAATGATAGGATTTTCAGCGGAGTCTCTACATGGAGAGAAGGAAAATTTTTTTCAAAATTCACCAAAAATCTACATATTGTGCTAGAGACTTTCCGTTTGTTGCAAAATGAAATCAAATGATTGATTGTTACTTTAATGTAATAATTATGGCTTACGGATGCGTTTTTCGATCATTTCGGTCGAGTCAAAGTTGACCGAATGTTAAAATTTTGTCAGTTATCGTGATTTCGGCGAAAATATTAAAAAACTGTGAAGAGCTAAAGGAATGACATATTTTTTTTGTATTCTACATGAAATTGCGCATATTTTGATGTATAAAACTTTATGTAAAGAATAATATGAAACGGCGAAAAAATTACGGCAAACTGACGCAAGAAATGACAGGATTTTCAGCGGAATACTGGCGCTGAGCGAAGGAAAATTTTTTTTTTTTTAAATTCACCAAAACCTAAATATTGTGCTAGAGACTTTCCGTTTGTTGCAAAATGAAGGTAAATGATTGATTGTTACTCGAATGTAATAATTATGGCTTACGGATGCGTTTTTCGATCATTTCAGTCGAATCAAAGTTGACCAAATGTTAAAATTTTGTCAGTTATCGTGATTTCGATGTAAATATTAAAAAACTGTGAAGAGCTAAAGGAATTATATATTTTTTTGTATTCTACATGAAATTGCGCACATTTTGATGCATAACACTTTATGTAACGAATAATATGAAACGACGAAAAAATTACGGCAAGCTGACGCAAGAAATGGCAGGATTTTTCAGCGGAGTTGTGACATGAGTGGAGGAAAATTTTTTTTCAAAATTTCACCAAAATTCTAAATATTGTGCTAGAGACTTTCCGTTTGTTGCAAAATTAAGTTAAATGATTTATTGTTACTCGAATGTAATAATTATGGCTTACGGATGCGTTTTTTTATCATTTCGGTCGAGTCAAAATTGACCGAATGTTAAAATTTTGTCAGTTATCGTGATTTCGATGTAAATATTAAAACATTGTGAAGATAGAGCTAAAGGAATGATTTATTTTTTGTTGTACTCTACATGAAATTGCGCACATTTTGATGTATAAAACTTTATGTAACGAATAATATGAAACGGCGAAAAATTACGGCAAGCTGACGCAAGAAATGACAGGATTTTCAGCGGAGTTCGCGGCGTGCGGAGCGGAGGAAAATTTTTTCAAAAATTCACCAAAATTCTAAATATTGTGCTAGAGACTTTCCGTTTGTTGCAAAATGAAGGTAAATGATTGATTGTTACGGATGCGTTTTTCGATCATTTCGGTAATAAGTTGATCAAATGTTAAAATTACGGATGCTGGGTTTTTGATAATTTCGGTCGCCCGTCAAAGTCTTTGATCAAATGTTAAAATTCAAACGTCCTGTTGCTGGGTCCTTCTACAAAACCAGCATCCCAGTCTGTGATGCTATCTGGCGGAAGTAGGCGCGCGCATGCGCGTCTGGGTGATGCTCAAAAACAACACAACACCTGGATCCGTGAACTCCCAGCATCTGCCAAGGCGCGTGATTTGAAATCTTCCGCAAACTAGGCCTATAATTATTTTTCCGCGAATATTTAAAAAAAGCATTTTCAGTCGACGTTTGCAACGTCCACTCAGCATTCGACAGACAATTTTTGACGACGTTTAAAACGTCCAACAGGCGTTTAAGGGTTAACAACAGAGAGACAACCATCACCTGCGAAACAAGTTCCGGATGCCTGTGCCCCTACCTGTCAGTACCTGTCCTCCCGATTTGTAGCGGAATGGTACATCTGGTGGGAGATGAAAGCCGACATCAAAAAGTGGGCAAGAGAATGCCTACCATGTCAGATGTCAAAAGCAATGGGGCATGTAGAGAGTGGAATAGGAGAGTTCCACACAACACACCGCTGTCTTGCCCACATCCACTTCGACATAGTGGGCCCTCTACCCACCTCTGAGGGGTACAGATACCTGTTCACCATCATCGACAGAAATACCAGGTGGCCAGAAGCAATACCAATATGGCAAAAGATGGTGGAGAGCTGTGTGAAACCTCTCGTAGGATGGGTTAGCAGACATGAAGTCCCACAGGTCGTCACAAGTGATAGGGGGGCCAACTTCACATCCAGTTTATGGCATGCCCTAGTTTGGGGACAAAGATAATACACACGATGGCCTACAACCCAAACCCAACGACATCATCAAAAGGCTACACCAATCATTGCAAGCATCACTCACCACCAGATGTCAAGACGGGAGCTGAAGAAAAGTTACCTTGGGTCCTGCTGGGCCTGAGAACATCACCACATGCAGCATTCAATGCATCTCCAGCAGAAGCCCTGTACGGACAAGCATTAACATTGCCAGCAGACATCTTTCAACATCCAACAAGCTCAACATCCTTAAAGCATTAGAATGGATAATGCCAGCCAAGATGACCTACGACATGGCTAAAAAAGTGTATGTCCCCAACGGGCTGCAGAACATGAAATACACGTTCATACAAGTGGACGCATGCAGAGATCCCCCTCTCCCCAGCCTACTCAGGACCATACTGGATCATCCAAAGAAGAAACAAAGCCAACCAGATGACAGTTGACGGCAGAACCGTCTGGGTTTCCTTCAATCGACTTAAACCAGCATACCTCCCAGACACCGACCTGCAACTGTAGGCCTCTCTAAAGGGGGGAGTCCTGTAGTGTCCCACATGGACCTACATGAGCGTCCATCTTACCTGGCCACCTGAACTCTTACCCTGCAGGCATCCACTCCTCACAGAGAACATCTCCTGACACCCAAGCCAGGCACACGTGCATGAGAAACATAGTCGACAATATACATTCTTTTCAATGCATGTCACGTCAAATACATCATTCCTACTGGAAGCAATACAGTGTCAGCTATCCAGCTATATTTATCAGAACTCTGTCCGTAGCTTGTATATAGAATTATGTACCATTTTCCATTCTCAAACAAACACAGTTGAATGCATGTTAATCTCTATTTTGTTAGCCTCATGTCAGTCTCTACGTTTCCACTCAAAAGAGCTCTTGATCTGTCTGTTTGTTATCTTGAATGAATGAGTAGATTTGTAGATGCAGCCTCTTACTCACACCTTCGCTACAAGTGAATCATGGTGCTATAGAATTAAATGGTAAATTTTTCTCTCAAATAATATAATGATTCATACAATTCAGATCAGAATTTGTCTACGAGTACTCATTTTGGGCCTTTTTATAAAGTTATTTAGGTCGTTTTGGGGACGGAATCATAAAATTTTAATGTTTTGTTAGTCAGTTTAGTCATTATCGTTTTTATCATGATTATCATAGCCATAATGTCCTTTTTCAAACACCAAACCAATTTTAATCTAAAGAAATAAAACGAATTTATCTCAAATAATCAGGGGCATACAACAAAACTGCAACCCCTGACATCAAGATTCAAAGATTACATTTCTTTTCAAGCTGGATCTCTTGTTTCCGGTCAAGGAATTAGTCCAAGGTAAAGTTCCACTATCCTATGCTTGTTGCCTTTGAGTAAGGCTTCCTCTATAATACTTAGGAAGCCTCGTGAATACGCTTGTCATGAATTTTATTTCAGCTTCCCATGAAAAGTCTTCAGAGTCATTCGTGGCTCCAGTGGCGGTGGCTCATTCTCTGCCTGCCTCTTAATAAAAAAAGAAAAAATGTGCTTTTCACAGTTTCTCAATATGAGCACTACGCATTCTCTCAGTGAGTGGGATTACACCAGTGCACCATAATCTAACCATGTATTTAAGCACACACATAATCTGAGCTGTGTCAACAAAAACAAGTAAGGATTGCACCAGAGAAACTTCGGCTGATCGAGTTTTCTGTATAGACACTACAGTGTATAATCAATACCGAAAACAGATCTATCTTTCGGTGGTCTCAGTATAATGCTGTATGGGTAGCGGCCCATGAAACTTTAACCAGAACCCAGTGGTGGCATATCCTATATCATTGCCAGAAGCACGATTACGGCTAACTTTAACCTTAAATAAAATAAAAAACTACTGAGGCTAGAGGGCTGCAATCTGGTATGTTTGATGATTGGAGGGTGGGTGATGAATTTACCAATTTGCAGCCCTCTAGCTTCAGTAGTTTTTAAGATCTGAGGGTGGACAGAAAAAGTGCGGGGAAAAAAAGTGCGGACTGACAAACAAAGCCGGCAAAATAGTTTTCTTTTACAGAAAATTACAACTGAGAATTTCTTACAAAATCAAAAACATTACGATCACTCGCACTTACCTTAATATTCAGAGATTTGCAAAGAAAGAGAAAAAAAGATTCATTAACTTCAAGTAATTATGCTTGTTTATGTTATGAATAATTGAAACACTAAGGACAGCATAAACATAGAACAATTCCCTAATCAGGGGCGAATACTTCCAACAGAAAGCTACGGGAATGAATTTACAAAGTTTTTGAGGACAGCTAATATCATTGTTCAGCGAAAAGACTTCTGGATTAGTTTTGATATTCAGCTATTCTTGTGGCTGTGTCAGATTCAAGAGAGAGTAATTCATGTACCTGGTAAAGTTATGACTCTTGATTCATCAAAGGTTTCAGGTATAGTTGAGATGTGCTTCTGTGATATTATTGGAACCTTTGAAACTGCGACATGGCAATGGGATTCTATGTAACGGGGAAAAAAGCTGGTAAATAATGATAGAATGGTTACTTTCAGCTCAATATTAAGATTGTTATAGAATCAGCTTCGATTATTATTATTTATTTGAGAACAGAATTTGGTTACTACAATTAAGAATTACTGGATATACTGCCTGTAAAGAGAATTAGACTACCTTCCAAATATGGTGCAAATAGTCTTAATCCTTGGTGGAAAACTCATATTTTGAATATAATCAATTCCCTCCATTTCAAATTGGAAAGAAATTATGCCAATGAAACACACACACATACATATGTATATATATACTTGTGAAAAAATAAAACATAGGATTTAAATCCTGAGCATTTTCGTCTTTAGTTTGTGCAAGAAATCTTCAAGACAACAAAGTGACAGACTCTACAGTATGTAAGTTAGTTTGATAGTACATAAGAACATACAGTCCGTTACAAAAAAAATCAAAATAGTCACACCTGATAAGTGTGAAAAAGAGTGATCAACAAACTCATTACAGTACAGAAAAATAAATTAGCCACAGCAATATTCTTCAAGAGCAGAGATGCATTTCAGTATATAAGTTTCTGCATCTGATCCAAAACAGAATCTGCATATTTAGTACCCAGTTCTCCTGCTGAATGAGTAAACGTTCGGGTGAAATGAGGGTCCAGAGGGAAGGTCCTCTCACGGTCGTCATAGAAGAGGAATCTCTGAAGGAGAGGAATGGCAAGGCTCGAACGAGTCTCTCTTTCAGTTAATGTCTTTCTTCTGCAACACTTTTGAAACTGTCTGTACCCAGGGGAAATCTACAAGGAAGATTTCGACGTTTCTTTATTATTATTATTATTATTATTATTATTATTATTATTATTATTATTATTATTATTATTATTATGAAACATGCAGTCAGTGTATGGGGTAACTAATAGAAGGTCTTAATTTTAGCGGTAAAAAAAAAAATCAGCAACTTTCCACACTATCTTCTGAATATATGTAGTAGTTATGTATAGAGTTACGTGTTGTTACGAAGGTAACAGTTACATTATGTCAGTAAACAGTTCCCTCGTTCATTAAAATCATATTCCCTTTAAGGTATCTGTTCATTTTCACAGGTGTTTCTATTTTACCTGAATCATTAACTCAGATTACCTTTTCAAGACTTATGAATTACTTACTTAGCACGAAAATCCTAGAGTATCTCATGAATTCTGGAACGACAAATAGACGTTGACTGATAACGAATTATAAAATAGAAATTAGTAGTATATTATTCATATCATTAGACATGTTCACGTTTGACAAATTTTCTTTTGTCAGACTTCAGGAAAACTGAAAAATAAAATTTATATATTTTATTTGTGTGTGATGGAAGAAAGGTATCAGGCAACACAGAATGTGGCTTTCCGTTCTTCCGGCCAACTTTTTCTCGCTCTGGTTGTTCCCTGGAATCGGGTCCAACGTTCTCTTTGTTTTTCCTTGTTTTTATTATTCTTTTTTCTCCTCTCCAAATAAAGGCTCTGACGTCAGTGGCATCTCTCTTGCTGTCATTTTCATTTTGTTTGTATTTTAGTTTCTTTATTTTCAAACTTATGAAAATTTACCGAATTTATTGCAAAATTAGCGTTAGTAAATATTTGTTTATTCTATCGGAAATTGAAGTGTGAACAGGGGAAACGAGATTCTTTAATCAAGAGGAGTGAAATGGTATTTACCAAAGAGTATTTGATTACAGACAAATTTGTAAAAGAGATGAAAAATATAACTCTTTTTCTTTGATAGTATTTGATTAAATCAGAGAAGACACAGATATCTAAATCACACACGTTCACACACACACATACATACACACACGCACACACACTCACACTCACACACACACACACACACACACTCACACCAAGACTTTCAACTTTTACAAAGTCACAGGGTACTGACTTTGAATAAAAGTTGAAAGTCTTGGTACCATTCCTTTCATTTTCACTTATTATATACTTCATCCACGGGACCATTGTGGAAATTACAATATATATATATATATATATATATATATATATATATATATATATATATATATATATATATATATATATATATATATATATATATATATATATATATATATATATATATATATATATATATATATATATATATATATATATATATATATATATATATGTATATATATATATATATATATATATATATATATATATATATATATATATATATATATATATATATATATATATATATATATATATATATATATATATATATATATATATATATATATATATATATATATATATATATATATATATATATATATATATATATATATATATATATATATATATATAATATTATATATGTATATTATATACTTATTTATCATTCATATTTAGTGTGTGTGTGTGTGTGTGTGTGTATTTATGTTTATATTTGTGGCTGCTTGTGTGTATTTGAGCTTATATGTGCTTAAACACAACTTGGTATTAATGTACAAACTGAGTCAGGATAAAAATAGCGACTCTAATTTTAGCTTCCATGCTGTATTTGTAAAGCATCCCAAATATGACTGCATAGGGAGGGGAAGTGACAATGTTTAGAAAACAACTTATTTATCTAAAAAAAAAATATTTTCACTCTTTCGGAGCCTTTTAATCTGTCTCATTCAGTCAGACCAAAACATGTGCAGATCTCGAGGGGTGGGGGTTGGGGTTTAGTTATTTATGAATCTCTGCATTATTTTATGATTAATTGATTGAGAAACTAGAAAATGACATTGTGGGCGTGTGCATGTATAAATATCTGTAACTTACATTTACATAAACAAAGAATTATGGCATTTTGCATCTGACGGTTCTCTTACATCTTTGGTAAATCTGTGATATTACTCGACATCACCATACACCTTTCTTTCGTAAGGTGGTATCAGTTGTGTGGTGTTTTCATATAAGTAAATTTTCATTTGCTTTCTGATTTGTATTTTTGGTATTCTTTTTTTATCTCCTTCGCTGCACTTTCTCATAATTTCATGTTTATCTGTTGTCTTCATGGGAAACGTGGATTTTTATGTCTATTTATTTTAGGATTCCTTCGTAATAATAATAATAATAATAATAATAATAATAATAATAATAATTATTATTATTGTTATTATTATTATTATTATTATTATTATTATTATTATTATTATTATTATTATTATTATTTGAAGGGAGTAGACCCTCTTTTAAACAGGTCTTATTAAAAAGGATGGTTGTATTATGCGAATTTATCTTATATAGTGTCTTTTCTATCTTTCTTATGATTCGCTTTTCAGGCTCAGCGATGTTAGTCAGCAACTGGCCGATATTCATGTTGGAAAAGGATAGTGTGCGGAATATGGGAAGTCTTTTATTAAAATATCCAATCAGAAATCGTTCGTCTGGATTCAGGTTCTATATTAGGTACCATCGACATGTTTCGACCAGCTCGTTGGTCATCCTCTGGACGTAGTTGCAGAAGGTCTGAAGAAACAAGTTGTTGTTGTTGTATTGTATTAAGCCAACTCTTGTGTGGCACAGGGGCCTTTCCTTCTTTGGCCGTAGGTGATCCTAAGAAATTTCAGAAGGTCATTTTGTTATAGGAAATGTGAAAGAGATTTAGTAGTAGAGACAGTTGTGGATGGAGAGGAAGGATGATGGATTTGCTTGTAAAGTGGGAGGGGGCCATCATGTCACGGATAGTAGTAGTTTGAAGATGTAAGGCCTTTGAAAGAAAATAGAGAAACATTGCAGGTGGGGTTGTCAACCCTTTAAACCTAAGTCCTGCAGGTATTCTTAGTGGTAGAGTAGTTTAGTTAGATAAGACAGAGATGATGTGTATAGGGCCTTACGGTGAGGATGGGATGAGTTGAGGGAGGATGATGGTGGTAGTTAAAGAGGGCCATCTTGGTTTGTGTAGTGGTAGTATGAAGAAGTACATGTTAAAGTGAGTTGGTGGCCAGTACCACTCTGAACACACTTAACATTACGTCTCTAATTCAGCTGGAGAAATTAGAAGGTGAGAAGTTTGGGTATTCTCGTTGCATTGTTCCTCTTGGTGGCGATGGAATTTACTAACGGCTGGGCATGTGTGTCGATGTCCTCGACTATTGCCTTTGCAAAGTGTTGCTGCTATTTTGCTGCGTCTGGTGAGTTTACATCGGCTTGTACTTCGCCTCCTGAGCAGTGCTGTCTCTCTGCATTCTAGCAGGTAGTGTAGGAGGCTGCTGTGTTTCTTCCTCGCAGTGCTCACATGGGTCTGACACTGGGGTTCAACAATTTCCCCCTGGCAGGCTTTGTATCCCCTAGCCTTAGTCTGTGAATACATACAGCTAGTTTTCTCTGTGTATTATTGCCCCCGCCTGTCTATGGGGGGAGGCACTAGGTCAGTTCACCCATTTATGCCATCTGGCAGTCGAGGGTGATCTGTATCCATGCCGTGGGTCTTCAGCATGTTTGCTTTCATGGGTGGTTTTATGGCATTTTTGTTTGATCTGTTGTAGTGCAGGTTGTATGGTGGATCTGCACTCTGTCAATGTACCTTGTGCTCTTGGCTGGATTCATCCGCTTTATCATTGCCTGGAATTCCTATGTGACTCGGTATCCAGTTCATAGTGACTGGTCTTCCTCTTTCGCTGTGCTGGTAGGCGGTGACTTGATCCCAGCCAGCAAGGCCTTCATTCTCTTTAATTCCTAATTTGTTGCAAGGCCTGCATGGAGGATTTGAGTCCGATGTGGATGACAGGTCCTTCCTCATTCTCAGGAAGTACAGTAGTGCCTGTCTTATCGCTACTAATTCTGTCTGCATTATTTGAGGCACAGTTTGATGTTCTCCAGCATGCTTGGAAATTGTTTGAATATACTGCTGCTCCAGTAGTTTTATTTTCTGGATCCACAGTGCCGTCGGTGTAGTATGTTTGGGCCCCCAGGATTTCAGTGTTCCTGATAGACTCGTAGGCTGCTGCTCTTAGTTCCTCTCTTGAGCAGTCTTCTTTTGCTCTGGGAAGGTGTGTGTAATGGAATTTTGCATAATCCCTTTTCCAGGGCGGGATATGTTGCACATCCTGCGCTGTGTCTGGATGTTTATTTAGTTCTCCCTTTGTTCTGGTCTTGGAGATTGAGTCTCTCTGAGAGGAAGATTTTTGCCATTGTACTGGCATTTCTCTGTACAATCCTATCTTCACTTTTGGCATGTTAGTCACCAAGCCTGAGGTTGCACAGTCTTGTCCACATGGTGCCCCAAGCATGAGTCTCATTGCCTTGTTCTGTATTACTTCAGAAGTTTCCTTGTTGCCTCTGTTAGTTTGCAGGGCGGGGCAGCATAGTCTATCAATGATCACAGTGCAGGCTATATAGTATATTTTTCTGTACATGTTCATTTGCACCATCCTTCAAAGATGACATATATCTCATTGCTGCTGTTCTTGCTTCACTCTTTCCTTCAGGTATTTGATTTCGTTCTTGAAGGTTAGTTGTTGCTATGGTCAGGATGATTCCCAGATACATGTACATGTCCACCCACTCCTAGCCGGTTCAGCTCTATTGTGAGTGGTTGGGTGGTCTGTGTGCTTTTACTGCCATGGCCTTTGTCTTATTTATATTGATTTTGGGCCTAGTTCCTCCGACTTTTGCTGATTTCATTTGAGGGCTCTTTTGCATTCCTATAGGCACTCTGACAGGTCCTCTTGCGACCTATGCACCATAGTAGGCGTATATGAAAATTTCTACGCCTTGGGAAGCTGCAGTGAGGCTAGGTTCTCCATGAGTATTGAATAGGAGAGGACTAGTATTCCTCTGTAGTGCCATTTTCCAAGTCATGGAAGGTGGATATCACCTTAGATTTGACCTCATACTGTCTTCTTAGCACATAGTTTTTGTCCAGGCTAGAAGGTGTCCTTTGACTCCTTTCTTCATCAGTGAGTGGAGTACTGCTGCTGGACTGGCTAGCTCGAGCTTTTTCCAAAGTCTATGAAGACTACTACAGACCTTTCCTTGATTTATGTAGCTGAGGACATCTGTCCAGACACCTGTAGTTCCAACTCCTTGTTGAGTATGCATAGCTGTTGTGTAGAGGACCAATTTTGTATGTTGCTCCTGGCCCAGGCACCATTTTCTCTCAGTTTTCCATGCAGGAGACTAGTGCTATATGGGTCTCAGGTTGTCTGGATCTTTAGGTTTTGGAATTGGCTTTGTGTCTTATTTGCCTCCAAGTCTGCAGTCTTGTACTCTGCATATGTTTTGTTCATGATCCTCAGGAGCGTTTTCTCCTGCAGGACCCATATCACTTATCATTGTGTATGTTATCCTGTCTGCTCCTGGTGCTGTATCTTTTATGATTTTGTATACTGCCCTTGGTTCTTCTACTGTGAGAGATTGTCCGTGTCATCTGGTGTGAAGCAAGCCTCGTTAACTTCTTCCCATCTGATCGGTGCTAGCTTCAGTCCTGTCGTCTTCTGGTTTCAGGAGAGATTGTTTGATTTTTGTCCTGTTAGCAAAGGATGTTTGCCTAGTCTCTCTGCTTCTTCTAGAGGTTGAGGTGAGTTGCTATCGCTGACATCTTTTTTCCGGCTTCCACTCTGTTCCAGCCATTTCCATAGTTCTATGAAAGGGATGTGTGCTCTGATAGTTTAGCACACCATTTCCAGCCGGCTTTCAATTCTTATTTCCTGGAGCCTCTGATGGACGTCATTTTGACTATTTGTAGCAACTCTCTGTTTTCAGCTGTTGCTCTTCTTCCTGTAGATCTTTGTGACTCTGTTTAGTAAGTTTTCAGCTGTCTTACCTCTTGGCAGTAGTACCAGGAGTCTTTGTAGCTGTAGTTCCTCTGAGCTGTCACTATTGGCATTGCTTTATTTGCTGCATTATGTATGGCGTCAACTAGGTCTTTCTAGTTGGTCTATATCCTGGGGAGCGTGTACTGTGCTGCCCATTCCTCAAGTGCTAGTCTGAAAATAGTTTGCCAAGTCTTGATTCCATCTTGGTGGAGGTGGCGGTATTGGAGGTAGTTGTTGCATTTCCAATTCTGTATCATTTGTTGCAAAGTGGTCGCTGACTAATGTGGGATGCACTTGCCATCTTGTAAGGTGCCTGATTGTCGTTGTGGCAAATGTTAGATCTAATCTGCCTCCTCTTATATGTGTGGATTGCCCTGTGTTGAGCAGTGCGACTCCCTCAAATTCCTCCAGAGGTAGGCTACGTGTTCCCCTGCTGGTTAGTGATTGTCAGGGGAGAAGTGGTAGGGATGATGTGCGTTGAAGTCCCCACATATTATTGTAGGTGTGTCAGTTGCATGGGCGAAGAGCTGCGTCAGTTGTAGTTCTCCTGGGCTTTCTCTATTTATTTTCCTGTAGAGATTGTATATGTCTAGTCTCTGGTTTTGCAGAGTTATTCCGTGCCATGCTCTCCACATTCTCCGCAGGGATCCGGATGTGTATTCTTACTGCTGGGATTGTGATGCTTGGTGAATAGCCAGTCCCCTGTGTGGTGCCTATGTCTGGAGTTGTGTCTGGAGTTGTATAAGCATTATACCATTCTTCTAAACTTGGTTCCCTGTTTTAGACGGGTTTCCTGAAGTAGGATGATGTCTACATTTTCTGTTTTGCAGACTGCAATAAGTGTAGCTGTTTAGGCCTCACTCCATCAGCATTCCAGTTAATTATTTTCAGCATTGTTGTACGTTAGGGAGAAGCGCCTGGGGTCTCTTGGTGCAAAAGTGATGGAGTTATCATCTACTGTATTTGATGAAGATGATGAAGATGAGGGGAGAGGGGTGATGTTTTGGGGTTTAGTGGATGAGGAAGGTGTAGGATCATGGGAGGTGGTAGGTTGGGATGAGGAGGTGTTGGGGGGAGGGATTTGTTGCAGCCACGGGGGCTGTCTCCTGCATAACTGATGAGGGGAGGGACTTGGAATTACCCTTGAAGGCTTTTTAATAGTTCTTCTATCCCTGTTTGGTAGCTTCTATGTGTACCATTCTGGATGATGCTGGTGGAGAGTTTGTAAACTCCTTTAGCTCAAGCCGTTTTGAGCCACATTGTTCTCGGCAGAAGTTTTGGGAGCTTGCCGTGTATTCCCTATGTAGTTGGTCTGGACAGTGTTCTTTTCCTGTTTCGGCTGAAATCTCTTCTGGACTGTTCCAGTTCTGCCCTCGTGTAGAACCTTTTACGGGGCTGGGGTTTGGGAGGTTTTCTTCCCCTAGATCTACTTCTTTGCCCTTCTGGTTCCTTTGGAAGAGCAGCCTTTACTATAGCCAGTCTTGCTGGGCAACCCCAGGCCATAGCGGTATGTTTGAGGTGGCAATTTGAGCACCTGGGTGTGGTTGGTTCTCCAGCTTTATGTTTGTTTATGCACTCTTCAGTCAGGTGCCTCTTGCCATACTGCACATATCTCTACCTGAGATATGCATTGAGCCTTGTGATGCCCAAATTTCGACATTTGCTTGTAGCATCTGAGAGGTTCAAGTGAGTAGGTTTTGTGGTATATTTTCCAAGAATTCCCAGGTCTATTTTCTTAGAGTTTTTCTGAAAGTTACCAGGATTGTTTCGTCAGGCTGCCTTGCTTATTTTTCATTCTTTCACCCAGCAGTTACATATTCCAGTTCTTTTATTCGGCTTTCATAGTTCAAATGGGTAGCCAAACAACCTTTACTTTTTGTGATTGTCTTCTTCTTTCAGTTCTTTTAGGTTGATGGCCGAGGTGTTCCTTAGGATGGATAAGGCCTTTTGATCTCTTGTTGAGATTGTCCAGTGTCCCTGCTTATTGGGTCTTGCCAGCATTTTTAGGTTTTTATTCTTTCTTTCGAAGTCCGCTACGCTCTGTAAGCCTCAGTGGGGTTGCCTGCAAAGGACCCTGAAGTAAGTTGGTTTTGGCTGGTTCTCATTCCTTGCTTGGTTGGTTCTAGTTGATGTTGTTGGGTTGGTTTCCTCGTGTTCGCTGATCGTGATTCTTTTACCGTGCCTTTTTGTTCTTTTAGACTGTGCTATTTGCCAGTCTTGGTTTCCATCTTCGTCCTGTTCATTAGTTCTTTTCCTACGTCCTTCTTCAGTTCCGGTTCCGGTTTCCATGGTGGTGGGGTTCGTTTGGGTATCCATTTCCAGAGTCATTCCAAGTCGTAAGAAGTGGGGAGGGAGAGACAGACAGTGTGACTGGTCAGGGTTGTCCCATTCCATTTATTAAAATATCAATCAGAAATCGTTCGTCTGGGTTCAGGTTCTATTCTAGGTACCGTCGACATGTTTCGACCAGCTCGTTGGTCATCCTCTGGACGTGGTTGCAGAAGGTCTGAAGAAACGGTACGGTACGGTACATAAGGACGAGTGTCCCTGGATACAATCCAGTTTAAACCTCCTGGTAGGTACTTGGGAATGAGGAAGAAAAGGTGGGGAAAGTGAAGTACAGTAGGAGAGGAAGAGTGAGGGGCAGACCCTCTTGCGAAGTTGAATGTTGATGTAGTCATCATGCCAGAACAAGACGGAGAGGAAAGGTCCAAACAAGGGACGGCTGAAGAGGATGGAATCTGAGGGCTCGTTGACAGGCTGCTATAAATGATAGTGAATGTTACTGATGGATGCCGCTGCTACAAATGATAGTGAATGTTACTGATGATTTGCAAATAAATGAATTTGCTTTTTTTTTAGATGATTAATGATAGTGAAAGTGATGTTAACTTATCCTTCTATAGAGAGATGATGATGATGGTGAAGTAGTAGTGTTAACTTATCCTTCTATAGAGAGATGATGGTGATGGTGAGAGTGAAATGAAATGGTGTTTTTTTTTATTCTGCACTTATATACGTAGGCATGGGTGGGTCACAGTTGATCCTTGGCTCTAGTCTTCTCCACCAGTAATGGTCTCTGACTCGATTGTTGGTGAGTTCCCTTGTTGTATTGTACAGGTCTTCATCCTCTGTATTTAATTTATCCCAGGTTTTTTGTCCAAGCCTGTGGAACCTGACGTTAAGAGGCTCTAGTTTGGAGCGATTATGTAAGTCCCTTATTGTATTAAAATAGGAGGTTTTTCATCTATTTGCCTCAAAGCTTTGTTTTGTATAACTTGCATTTTGCTGAGTGATGTCTTGCTCAGTGCACCAAATACAATGGCCGGATATTCCAATTGTGAAGAAACGAGGTGTCGGGTTGGTATTTATAGCTGCGTTAGCTGGGGTAATTACCTTATTTCCTGGAGGCCTGAAGAGCGGCGCCCACGGAGGCTGTATTGCTTCGATGGATGTGGAGTCCTCTTTACCAACGTCCCCGTCAATGAGACCATCCAAATGATCTTGGACCGTGTGTATAGGGACCCCACCACCCCATCCCCTGAACATCCCTGAGCATGCCCTCCGCGCCCTCCTGGAAATCTGCACCAAAAGGCGCCCTTTCTCCAACCATCGTGGCCATATGTACACCCAGATCGACGGGGGTGGCGATGGGTTCTCCCCTCGAGTCCTCTTTGCCAATTTCTATTTAGGCACTGTGGAGCAAAGGGTATTGAAGATATACACCAACCAAGAATGTACGTGCGCTACATCGACGACACCTTTGTCAGCGCCAATTCGCAAGAGGAGATCGAAAACCTGAGGCGTGCATTCCACAACCATAGCTGCCTCCAGTTTCACGATCGAGCAGAGCCAAAACCGCTGCCTCCCCTTCCTGACGTCCTTGTGGAACAGAGAGGCCTCTTTCTCTACGAGGGTCTACCACGAAACGCACGAACCTGGGCATGTGTATGAACGGGCGAGCGAGTGCCCCGACAGGTATAAGCGCTCCACCATCAGCGCCTACGTCAGGAGGGCCTCTCACACTGCTCCTCCTGGAACGACACACGGAAAAATAGAACGTGTAGACCAGACCCTCGTCGACAATGGACACCCAAACCGGAATATAGAAGAGTCTATCAAGGCGAACATCGATAGATGGTACCGTCAGGAACCTCGCCCCGATGCCCCTGAACGCATAGAGCTCTTCTATAAAGGACAATTTCACCATAAATATAAAGAAGACGAACGCGCCCTCAAAAACATCATCGAAAATAATGTCACCCCTGTTGACTCCAACAAGAATCTACATCTGGTTATTTATTATAAGAGCAAAAAGACGAGCAGCCTGGTTATGCGTAACAACCCAGCCCCCTCAGCAGGACCCTTGAAGAAAAACCAACGTGGTATACCGGTACTCATGCCCCGTCCGAGGATGCCTCGGTTCTTACATCGGTATGACCACCATGCGTTTCTCCAAGAGGATTTCCTGCCACGCCCAAGAGGGGGCTATCTTTAATCATGCCAGGACCGTCCATAACCAGAGAATAGAAAGAAAAAACATAATTACGAACATCGAAATAATTGACCAAACTACCGACCACCGCCGCCTACGCCTCTTGGAAGCATTGCACATTGGGAAGGAGAAACCAGCCCTCAACATCACGCAGGAAATATTTCTCCTCCCCACGACAGCCAGGAGACATGCACCGAGTGATTCCCATAGCGAACGTGCGAATCAAAATTCGGCATCGGAGGATCGAAATTCTTCCATTCATCCCCAGCACTACAAGCGCCGCTCGCACATCGGCCTGGGAAAATAGGCTCCGCCCGAGGGTACATGCCCCGGGCAGCCAATCATAATTCAGCACCGATCAAGACCCCTATAAATATCAACCCGAGCACCTCATTTCTTCAGACCTTCTGCAACTACGTCCAGAGGATGACCAACGAGCTGGTCGAAACATGTCGACGGTACCTAATATAGAACCTGAATCCAGACAAACGATTTCTGATTGGATATTTTAATAAAAGACTTCCCATATTCCGCACACTATCCTTTTCCAACATGAATATCGGCCAGTTGCTGACTAACATCGCTGAGCCTGAAAAGCGAATCATAAGGAAGATAGAAAAGACACTATATAAGATAAATTCGCATAATACAGCCATCCTTTTTAATAAGACCTATTATTATTATTATTATTATTATTATTATTAGTATCGCAAACTACCATGCGCCCAAGTGGATGACAACAGGGAGAGAACATCCTTAGTACAGAAAGACAAGAACAAGGGAAATATAGCAAGTAACTACAGGCTTATCACCTGCCTACCAATAATGTGGAAGTTACTAACAGGTGTCATCAGTGAAAGACTATACAACTACCTAGAGGATACAAACATCATCCCCCACCAACAGAAAGGCTGCAGAAGGAAGTGTAGGGGCACAAATGACCAGCTCCTAATAGATAAAATGGTAATGAAGAATAGTAAGAGAAGGAGAACCAACCTAAGCATGGCATGGATTGACTACAAGAAAGCCTTCGACATGATGCCACACATGTGGTTAACAGAATGCCTGAAAATATATGGGACAGGGGAAAACACCATCAGATCCTAAAAAAATACAATGCGCAACTGGAATACAGTGCTTACAAGCTCTGGGATAAGACTAGCAGAGGTTAACATCAGGAACGGGATCTTTCAGGGCGATTCACAGTCCCCACTACTCTTCATAGCAGTCATGATTCCTATGACAAAAATACCAACTCAAGATAGGAGGCAACACAATTAACTGTCTGATGTTCATGGACGACATCAAACTGTATGGTAAGAACTTCAAGGAAATAGATACCGTAATCCAGACTGTAAGGATTGTATCTTGGGACATCAGGATGGAGTTTGGAATAGAAAAATTAATCTTGGTCAACATACAAAACGGCAAATGGACAAGGACTGAAGGGATAAATCTACCAGGCGGGAATATCATCAAACATAAATGAAACAGGACACAAATACCTGGGAATAATAGAAGGAGAGGATATAAAACAAGAGATGAAGGATACAATCAGGAAAGAATATATGCCAAGAATTAAGGTGATACTCAAGTCAAAACTCAACGCCGAAGACATGACGAAAGCCGTAAACACATGGGCAATACCAGTAATCAGATACCGCGCGGGAGTGGTGGACTGGAAGAAGGCTGAAGTCCGCAGCATAGACAAGAAAACTAGGAAACACATGACAATACGCAACGCACTACACGCAACAGCAAATACAGACAGACTATACATAATAAGAAAGGAAGGTGGGAAGAGGGCTACTAAGCATAGAGGACTGTGTCAACATCGAGACCAGAGCACTGGTGCAATATCTGAAAACCAGTAAAGATGAGTAGCTAAGGAGTGCATGGGAAGAAGGACTGATAAAAGTAGACGAAGACCCAGAAATATACAAAGACAGGAGAATGGAAAACAGAACAGAGGAATGGCACAGCAAACTGAACGCACGGACAGTGCATGGGACAGACTAAAGAGCTTCCCAGCGATGAAACATGGCAGTGGCTTCAGAGGGGAGAACTCAAGAAGGAAACAGACGGAATGCTAACAGTGACACAAGATCAGGCCCTAAGAACCAGATATGTCCAAAGAACAGTAGATGGAAATAACATCTCACCCATATGCAGGAAGTGCAGTATGAAAGGCGAGACCATAAACCAGATAGCAAGCGAATGTCCGTCGCTTGCACAGAACCAGTACAAAAAGAGGCATGATTCAGTAGCAAAAACCCTCCACTGGAGCTTGTGCAAGAAACACCCGATAGCTTGCAGTAATAAGTGGTCCGAATACCGGTCTGAGGGAGTGATAGAAAACAATCAGGCAAAGATCCTTTGGAACTAGAACAGATAAGGTGATACGTGCCAGTAGACCAGACTTGACGCTGATTGACAAAATCGGAAAGAAAGTATCACTGATTGATGTCGCAATATCATGGGACACCAGAGTAGATGAGAAAGAAAGAGAAAAAAGTATCAAGACCTGAAAATAGAAACAAGAAGGATATGGGATATGCCAGTGGAAATTGTACCCATAATCATAGGAACACTAGACACGATCCCAAGATCCCTGAAAAGGAACCTGGAAAAACTACATGGCGAAGTAGCTCCAGGACACATGCAATTAAGAGTGCTATTAGAAACAGTGCACACAGTGAGAAAAGTGATGAACTCTTAAGGAGGCAGGATGTAACCCGAAACCCCACACTATAAATACCACCCAGTCGAATAGGATGACTGAGGTAGAAAAAAAAATTATTATTATTATTATTATTATTATTATTATTATTATTATTATTATTATTATTATTATTATATTATTATTATTATTATTATTATTATTATTATTATTATTATTATTATTATTATTATTATTATTTTGCTAAATGTACAGTATTCCTTCTTCCAAGACCAGCTTACTAAAAGGAACTAATTTACACCCATGTAGCTTCTCCAAAGATTTATCAAAGTTTCCCACTTTATCGTTCTCGGCCGCAGAGTGGTTAAAGATCCTTTCGCCAAGAGGAATTGATGGAATAAAGTTTTCTTCTGGGAAAACTTATTGATAGGAACAACGAGCTCCTATTTTTTCTTTCTCTCTAAAGAGGCTTCTCTCTTTCAAAGCCTCTTGTTGAAGTAATCTGTAATCTCTCTGGCAGAAAGAGCAAGAGATGAAATATTGATAAAAGTCAGGAAAAGGAAAATGGATGTAAATTATTGGTCCTTTTAATAACAATAATAATAATAATAATAATAATAATAATAATAATAATAATAATAATAATAATAATAATAATAATAATAATAATAATAATAATAGTGAAGGCAAATGCATGAGAGAAATTTAGAAACAGGAATCAGGAATAAAACAAAAAAATAATCATGGCCAGATTTAAATCGTGTAAAGGTTTCTATCCCCGTTCGCAGACGTCTCTCAAAAGACTGAAGACTGTTGTGTAAGAGAACAAACAGGTTACATCTTTAAGTCTGACATGAAAACGAATTGAGGTCAAGGACTGGTATTTTGCAGTGCTGGGGGTGCTTTACAGTTTTCTTGGGTGTTCAGAAATAACTTCATCATTATTTTTACATACAATGATTATGATTCTCACTTTTGAGTGAGGTAAAAAGACTATCTGGTGAAATTTTACATATATCTCATGCAAAATTGTAGAAGAAAGTAACTCCCCAAATAAACGTCTAACGAACCTGCTTTCATTGACAAAGGTATATTTGAAAGCCTTCATCCTCTTGGTGTGTTTTATATATATATATATATATATATATATATATATATATATATATATATATATATATATATATATATATATATATATATATATATATATATATATATATATATATATATATATATATATATATATATATATATATATATATATATATATATATATATATATATATATATATTTATATATATATATATATATATATATATATATATATATATATTATATATCCTGTATTTTAATTTGTCCTGTATTTTTTCGATTTTAATTCCTTCATGAATTAGCTCGAAAGTATCAAGAACCTGAAGGGCACCTTCAAATAATTAGTCTCTCAGCTCGTTATAGGAAAACAGCAATTAAATCGTTATGAATATAACATGATACATTAATGACCAAATAAAAGAGGAAAAAAGTTAATCATTATCCAATAACAGAAGAGTGACACTTGTGTTGACTTAGATTAGCCTGACCTGATTTCCATTGAAATCAGTTTGGTATTTGTATCAATTCCTGTTTTTAATGCGATGATATTGCGTCCTCATTACAGCACATTTCACTTGATTGAAATAAATGGCTTATTTACTATCACTTAATATGATAATAACCATTAAATGAGGGGATTTACAGAATTGGTGTTTATTAATTTCAGATATGAGCTGGATACAAGATTCTGTTCGTGTTTTGTAGTTGTACAGATAGCGGCAGAATTATGTAATGCGCTATCATAATTTCTTTTTGAATAATGGAAAAGGAACAACATACATTGATTACATTGTTGTTGGAGTCAGTCATTCTCATTACTGTTCCTTTACCCTTATCATAATTGATACCTTCGAATCTCTTGGTTTCTTTGCCATTTATCTTGAATGTAGGTCGTTTTCCGCACTCGCTTTGTTTTCTCTCCCGCATAATGATTCAAGAAAGACAATCTTTTTAAGACTCAGATCTGAAATTCTCTTTAGTTTATTGTAAATAACATGATATCTGAACA
>NC_089785.1:2876818-2884318 GCF_040412425.1 Macrobrachium rosenbergii
CCACGGAGCTGTATTCCCTATCCATGATTACTCTATAAATTATGGCAGGTTAAATGTAAGCGACTACATTGTTAAGCAGGTCGTAATTCTGTCATTAAAATGTGAAGGAGTTTAATGAAAATGAACGGGAACGTTTTATGTCAGTTTATGTTCAATACCTAGTTCATGAATAACAAGTTGTTGCGCTCAAAACAAATGATTATAAAATGTATAGTCACAGTTAAAGACCCAATAATCTACAAATTCGTTTGAGGCAACATTTACCAGATTTGTCAGAGCTTCTTTGATATTAATCATTACAAATCATAAACTATTTTATGTACATGTTCACTTTTTGAATAACCCAAGTTAAAAGCCTTGCCAACAAAATATGCTACAAGTCCAGCACTGCTGAATACCAAAGCAGCAGTCACTCCATGAAGTAAAAGCGGAAGAGAACTCGTAAGTCAATATGCAGAAGGTTCTCAGAGTCCCACAGCCTACCTGGTACTGCCTGGAGGGAATTAGAAGAGACAAAGGAGAAGGATTTTTTTTTAGGTCGGAGATAATAAGCTGGTTTGAGAAAAATATATATTCAAGAATTACAGAAGTATTGCCATGGTGATTATGAACACCTAAGGGTGCACAGATAGGAAAAATACTCTATATCGTCCTTATTAAATTTTTACAAAGAACCATATCTGGCAAGTGCAAATACAGCAGAGACTCACGAAAGAATTAAACAGTTAAGGAAAAATGTGAATTTTGCATATAATTCCGTGAAAAATCAGAAAAAGCAGATAATAGTAAAAGTTACATAGTAAGTAGATTTAAGATTACCAGGTGTAGGTAAAGGACTCCTAGTGTTGAAAGGAATCCATACCCCATCAGGGATATTTGAAAAGGAGTAAGGGAAGCCGTATCAGACAGCTGGGTGTCAGAGGAAAGAAAATTGTTGGTAGGAGAGGCTAAATGAGCCTCGACTCCCGGAAGTTTTGTGAATAGTCCCCAAATGTCACACAAATCGGCTGCAAGAGAGGCTGTATGGTCTCTCGAACATAATGGGAGTTATGTTTCAACGCAACCAGCGATTACTGGAGCTCAATTTTGAATTTATCTTCCCAAGAGGTATTTTCAAAGGTTGAAGAATGGCTGAGTAAATACAGAGTGTGAGGGAAACCGGGCCATTTTACTCTAGTGCCGTGATTAATCGATACACTGGCCGTATGGAATCGTTTTCCGGCTGAGAAATGTACAGATCAGTAAACAAAAAGGTTGATCAGTATTTTCAACTTATTTCTTATATTCTCTGACAAATTCGGTGTAGAGTCGCCTCTGTAAACGACCATTTTCATTTCATTTTATTTCATTTTGTACGGACGAATATTCCATCAAAGAGCGACTGCTGCCTTCAATATTTGACGCTCCAACATTTACCGACACGAACTTTCAGCCTCAAAGAGATCGTTTACTCCTTTATTTCTCTCAAAGCACCGTTTTCCTGTTTTTTTTTTTTCATAGTTCCCAACTCTCTCTCTCTCTCTCTCTCTCAAATAAATGTACCAAAAATAAAAATGGGAAAATAGGCATCAGTTCACCACATCTTCTAGCGGGCATCCATTTATACTTGAATCTCACGGATGGGAAACGACCATTTCACTTTTTGTGAAAAATCCACTTACCATTTATGACTTAAGCAGTGAATTAGGTATTTAGTGGTTAGTTGACTGTAGTATGTGGCGGCTATGGAGGAAAAGGGCATGGGACTAACATCATCCAAAAATGCTTGTTTATATCTATCTATCTATCTATATATATATATATATATATATATATATATATATATATATATATATATATATATATATATATATATATATATATATATATACATACGTACATACCTATATAGATTAGAATCCACAGAGGTAATGTGTTGAGAAAATAAGTTTTATAAAGTGAAGCATGTGTTAGAATTTGTAAGCAGGAGAGTGTCTGGTTTGGCATAAAAATTGGTTTGAGTCATGGATGTGTGAAGTTTTCTTGGCTGTTTCATATCTTTAGAGATGAGTCAGTGCTATTGTCAAGAAGATAACAGTTGATGTAGGTGCAAAATTTTTCCAGAAGAAGCATTGGTGAACCACTGCCTCTAGGTCAAGGTTAAGTTCATAGTATTACTTACTGTCCAAAACTCAAATAGGCACTTGACTTTGGCGATGAAATTGAACCATATAAGGTGCACGTTTTGTTCAGCATTCATAATCCACTATTGAAATCAGTATGAACATGTAAGTAAAGGTTTAGGTTTAAGTCGAGGAGATAGAAATCAAAGACCAACAAGGAATTTAACGATATCAATTATTTTTTTTTATTCATTATCAGAGATCTCACATAATCACTTCAATAATTTCAGATTCTTTATAAGTTTTTATTTGTCTTTTTTATAATGCACAGCAGTTGGAAGAAAAAATTACTTCCAAAAGGAAATAATCAAAACTATATACAATTCCTTCAAGCATAACTAGCGCAAATTATCACCAAGAAATCATGAAAACTAAAGAAAATGTCAAAACAGCAAATTTCATCAAAGACTTGTCAAACATTTCACAATATTAAAACAAACAAAAAATAATTCCCTGAATGTTCCATAACTCAAAGCTAGAAGCTTGGTGAAGATCATCAAAAATCCATCGATAGCAACCAGAATCCAGATCTCCTTTGTCTCGTAATCATACGGAGCTGCTAAGATAATTCTTCTGTGATAAAATTCCAATGACCTAATTAGTACTTCGTGCAGGTGGGTGTAGAGACACCAGACAGCCTTTCAAAAAAAAAAAAAAAAAAACAGTTAGAGAATTTCTTCCACTAGTCCACTGAAACAGTATTAGGAAATATCCCTTACCTCAGTACCTTGGGGAATTATGGGACTTCTCTGAAGGAGCTGAGAGAAGTAGTCAACTAGATTTTGAACCGCCTGTTAACACTGAGACTTTCCAAGGATAAGGTTGAATCTTTCCAAGAAGTACAGTTTGTAATTTCGAATACCTCAGCAACATTTCTAATATGGAGAAAATATGCGAGTATCATCTTTTCCTTTACAATACATGTTATTCACAACTAAACCTGAAGAGTATAGTTTGGTCAAGGTTAAGGTCAAAGCCAAGCCTAAAGGTCGCGGTCAAATATTAATTCAACCTCCGCCATAAATTTTGAGTCATTGGAAAGAAAGATTGCATATTTGGCGGTCATTACCCAGTAATGAAACCAACCTGCAGAATGAGGTGAGAGTCAAGGTCATACTTAGTGGTCAATGGTTAGGTTCAATCACTGACTTATTTTTATCTATTTCTGATACAGGTCTTTCGTTATGCAAAGATAGTTCAGTGATAATGTCGAGGTCATACCTACTGTAGAGGTAAAAGGTCGAATGGGATTTTAATCTTGACCTTTATCTTTCCCCTATATGACTCTGAGACATAGAAATGTCAAAGTTAAGATCAGACTTGAAGGTCAAAGGTTAAGTAAATATTATCATCAGTATTTGGACTAAGGTACATAGTAACTTTACATTTGTTTTGCATAATGTATGATGGTGTTCTAGAGGTCAAAGGTCGAATGTCAGTATTCAGCAATTCTTATGCTCCTGAAACAAGAAACGCTCATTTCATATTCTAAAGGAAAAAATATATTTTCTTTCTAATTATGGCAAAAAAAAAAACTGAACTTTTATGTATAAAAAAAAGGATCAGACGCCTGTCATTTTTTATGAACTTTTCTTCCTAATGCCAACCAAGCTGCGACCCACAACAGATAACTATAAGCACGCATTGCTGTATCATCAAAGGTAAATAAGAATATGAAGCAGATGCGCCCACACCAATCGCTTCCTCTTTTCGTATTTGTGATCGAACTCGGATTCCTCAGAGAGAGAGAGAGAGAGAGAGAGAGAGAGAGAGAGAGAGAGAGAGAGAGAGAGAGAGAGAGCTATTCAGTAAAGTGTAAATCCCGATAACCCTTATCCCGGAACATTTTGGAAATAATCCCATTTATCGTAAATACCAATGATTACTTTTACTGACGGTAACCATAACACTAAATTGGCTTTGAACGATGAATATTTGTAAAATCACTTAAACCCGATGCGATTTCATTGAGTTTTTCTGCAGTCAGGCATTATCCAATTCTCGCTTTTAATAGAATTTAAACGAAACAGATTTAAAGACATAGAAGAAAATTGTTGTGGGACATTGGAACTATCTATACTGTATATCTGTTCCTATATCTTGTTTTTGTCAGTTTTTCTCCTAAAGTGACAACTTTCGTCGGTTGATGCTAACAAAATTTTTTTCTTTTTTATTATTTTAGCATTTTTGGGTGCCGTATTCCATTAATTTTTGGGTTTATTAATCTTTAAATAAACATAATTATTCCTTTAGTCGTTTCCCACAAGATGTGTTGGAATAAGAAAAAAATCACAATTTAAAACTATTTTAATTCTCTTTCTGTCGAATCGAGAAAAAACTCTCCTGCACAGAAAACTCCCACAGACTCACAGCCTTCACAGACACATGGACCCCTGACGAATCATATATCTTTCAGAACCAATCTGCCATTTTCCCTCCAAACCCTCCTTTCTAGAACTTTTTAGGACTCTTTCATTGGCCCACGAAGGCTTCCTCTCCCAAAATCACTCTGTGGCTAGAATCCCACAAAAGCTCTGGTGCAAATCTTTGACCAAATGAAATACTTTTGGCATTTTGGTGACATTAAAATTCCATTTTTTCTTCAGTTTATGAGTCAAATAGAATTAAATAAAGGCATTTGTTGACTTTACCTAATCATTATTGTATATTAAAAACATTTATAGCTAAACTTGATCAATTTCATATCATAATCATTTTGGGATTATAAGTGATATGATGTATTGGCAGTTAAAAACTATCAAAAAGCAGCATTAGCTTTAGGTATCTTTTATATAGACAAAAAATATTATACTATAATGGAACGATTTATTAGTCGTAAATAAGCATAAAACCATTTGCCAAAACCTTTCTTCCTAAGTAACCTTTTTCTTTGAGAATACGAAGTTACTAGCTAATACTAAACTATAAGGAATATCTGTTAACTATGATTGCACAGTTTTTGCTAAAAATGCTTATACAGCAAAAGACTGGTAGCAATCACGCCAGTATTTATAAATTATATATATATATATATATATATATATATATATATATATATATATATATATATATATATATATATATATATATATATATATATATATATATATATGGAGAGAGAGAGAGAGAGAGAGAGCTTTTGACAGTGTATATAGCAGAGAGAGACAGGTATGAAAAGTAAACATGCAAGTAAAAATTATATAAAATCAATCGATAAAACCAGTATATAAGGTACCACAGCTCAGCAAGTGATTATACAGAAATGATCCTAAAAACCTCTTTTCCAACAAAACGTTATATTTATACAGTCCTTGGTCTTCATTTACGAAGTCGTTTTGATATTTTATCACTTCACATTCAATGACATTTCTTCGAGTTATATTGTTACAGTAGAAAAGGACTTTAGCCCCATCACACTCACTCGAAAATTTTCCTGTTCTTACACTATTTTATAGTTTTTAATTCTGGTTGTATCTAAATTTTCAAACACACTGATAAATATAATGAAAAGGAACTCTCTTACAGTCTCTCATGTCTGTATTTACAAGACCCTTGCTTGAATATATATATATATATATATATATATATATATATATATATATATATATATATATATATATATATATATATATATATATATATATATATATATATATATATATATATATATATATATATATATATATATTTATATATATTATATATATATATATATATATATATATATATATATATATATGTGTGTGTGTATGTGTGTGTGTGTGTGTGTGTGTAACAGTTTAGCTAAGGGCTTGCAACCAGAACTAACAGCTTAAATATAGCATGAGAACCGGACATTTATCGAGGCAGTGCGATGGAGCTTAAAATCCTTTATATTGTAACAATAAAACTAGG
Organism: Macrobrachium rosenbergii; assembly: GCF_040412425.1. Taxonomy (NCBI): domain Eukaryota; kingdom Metazoa; phylum Arthropoda; class Malacostraca; order Decapoda; family Palaemonidae; genus Macrobrachium; species Macrobrachium rosenbergii. Next base: position 2,882,875 of record NC_089785.1, read on the forward strand.
CAAAATGTCATTGAATTTGCTGTAATAAAATATCACAGTGACTTTGTAAATGTAAGCCAAGGATTGTATAAACTAAACGCCTTTTTGTTAAAGAGATTTTTAAGCTTGTTTCTGTATAAATACCTGTTGAGCTGTTCTCTCCCTTTTACAATGGTTTTAACTCGTTCCCTTGACTTTAACGGTCGTCGTTGTAATATTGATTTGCTTTCATGTTTACTTTGTAGCTTAATTTTAGTGTTTTCTTCACTGTATCCGGAAAAATTGAGCAGTAAATAGTTTCCTGATAGTGGTGCGAAAAGTGTGAAGTAGTGATATGAAACTTTCCGTGGTAGTGTAGGCCTACGGCTGAAAAGTGGGTTTAGGCTTGTTATCAACTGCTTCTCCTTGTAGGGGCAAACTGGTTTTCGATAGAAAGAAACGTCACTTAAAGTGGGAAAGATTGTGATCCTTTATCTATTGACTACCGACAAAAAAGTGCTTGAACATTGAAAAATGAAACAGTTTTATTTTAAATCTCCAGAGCGCTGAAGGCAAATGGCGAAGAAATCACACAGCAAGGGAAAGGTAAGTACTGTGCACTTTCCTGACCAGGTTATACCAGTGTTTTTATTGATATTTTCCACTTTTTTCGTATTTTTCATTGCCATCTGTACATGTCCCCTAAATCGTCCTGGCAGGAGTTTAATTGTTCCGCCTAGACGTAGTAACCTCTCTGTCATTGCTGATAATCTTCATTCGTTATCCACTTACTCAGATTCTCTTAACTCGGCAAGGACATAGTTTAGTATTTTAGTATTTTAAGTGAGACGAAATTTTCATTAAAACAAAAATTGCTGAGTAACTAATATTTTTCTTTTGAAAGCAACCAGAATTTGATGAACGACGAACTATATAGTCCTATTTATATAGGCCTAGTTTTAACTACTTTTGCTCGTTTAGCAGTTGAGGTCTGTTATATTATATTATGTTTTTGCGATCACTGATAAATATCATTTCGTATTTTGCGTAATAATGTAGTCATGAGTGCCACATACGCTAACCCCACCGTCATTTTTATCAGGAAATATATACAAACGCAATCAAGGAATATAAAAAGTTGTATAAAGTCCATTTTGGCACAGTTATCTAGAATGTAAACAAAGATTTAAACCAATTTAATTTTGGACATGCTTCACATTCTGATTACATGTAGTTAAGACCTTTATTTAAGAATATAACGCCGTGATTGTTTGAGACAATATTAACAAAAAAGTGCCTGAAAACTGATTGTTTGAGACAAACCTTATTAATAAAAGTGTCCTGAAAAAATGTTACCGTGTGATTGTTATCTTCGATTTGTTTTAAAGCTCTAAACACCTTGTCAGTGAAAATTAGTGAATTTATTTTTGTGGAAATTCATTTCTCGTCATAATGTGGTTCGGATTTCACAATAAGCTAGGCAACC
>NC_089785.1:2889318-2894318 GCF_040412425.1 Macrobrachium rosenbergii
TCTAGATGTGCCACTTTTTTACCCTAGCTGCAGCAAGAATGTTTTCAACTCAGAACACACTCTTTACAGTAAAAAAATTATTATTATTAAATTTCATTATTTTCAGACTCTTTTTTTTACAATGCAGTCTTATTATTATTATTATTATTATTAGAATTATTATGACTTCTTCTGACATTTAAGTTTCACCTGCAGAACAGTCAAAGCAGAAACTTCTGAAGGATCTTCGCTTTTATTGCTTTTCTCAAAACTTTTATATCCTGTCAGAGGGGTGGAATGTGATCTGCAGGGGTGGGAATTCTTCCAGATTCAGCCAGAATCAAGCATTTTATTTTGCTTCATCTTAGTGAGTATCTTAGGCTGTAACAACATGATGAAGATTTTTCAGCTGAATTATGTTTCCTGAAGTCATTTTACACTAAAAGAAAATTAACCAAAAACTATGATGACCTCATTGTAGATGGATCAGCTTTGGTCCATACCTTATCCACCAAAGATAGGCAATAAATGTTTCTTTTTTGAGGGCTAATCTCGCTTGTCAAGTTTCTTGCCTGTGATAAAATCCTATCTGTTTTAAGTACACATTTTCAAATCTTGTAATTTGATGTATGACAATACATCCAGCCTATAAGCTGAGATTAAATATAAATTATATGGTCAGGACAAAGGCCAGAAGGTGAGTGACAACAACACAATTCCAGGCCAACATGCGCAATTTACTAAGACACTGATGAAAAAACAAGACAAAGTTGTTACAGTTCCTGGCAGACAAAGTTGCTGTAAAGATGTCTGCCACAAATGTTGTCATTGCCACGAAAGGGGTCTGCTGTCCTCAACATTCCTAAGACTACGCTCTCTTAGGGACTGGAAAAGTGCTCTCATGAGGAAGCTGACACCGGCTATTTTTCTCCATGCCAAATATGCCACAGAACACTGGAGCCAAGACCATCATTGGTTAAAGCAAATGACAACCTCAGATGTTCTTGTCGTTTAAAAGTGCTTTCTCCACTCTCCACAATCTGAAAACCCTTACTAAAGAAGCTAATGGGTGGCATTTGGCCAAAAGGCCATAGCCTGCGCTGGATTGCTGTGCATGACCTGTGCAACTGTTTTTGGGCCTGGTATATTCAGGTGATCATGGCATGCTCTTCTTCCATGCGTTCATAGTAAGGCTGTGATACAGTGTCAGCCTTCCGGAGCAATAAAAGAAGACCGCCTGGCAGACATGGAACATCTTTCCAGAGGCCTCCACTGTGTTCTCTCAAACTGAGTCACTACCTTCTCAAAGTGGAGGATAAGTGACCTGAAGGTCCTGGAGAGGTTTGTCAAGCTTATCTACTGAAAGATCCAGCACTGCTGGCACTGTGGATGAGGCTAGACTTGATATGTTTGCAGAAAACAAAGGGCATATGAGGCCATTCCACCAACCAGGAGCTCTCCTCCACACACCAAGCGTGCTTGCTACCAGGCTGGTTGTGTGTGGGGCAGGCTTGCCAGTGTCAGCCACAGCTTTGAATCCCTGCTGAGTGGGGATGGCAAAGTCTGGTGAAGCACTGGCAAGTCCTCTGGACAACCAACTCGCCCTTAGCCTGAGTTGCCAACAGCTTACCAAATGTGGATGCAAAGCAGGCTGTCAGGGAATGGTGCAAGTGCTACAAGCTGGGTCTTCCCTGCAAGCTCTGTGCACTTGCAAATCCAGTCTAGATAAAGTGCTGGATCTCTTCAGTAGATAATCTGACTTGAGCATCCAAGGTCATGCTAGGTACCTTCTTATCCTCGAATTTTTCAAAGGTGTCAGGTTGGAGACCTATACATAGCCTCTGGAAAGTTTGTTCCATGTTTCTCTTCTTTTCTTTTTAAGGCTGACAGTCTTAGACACAATGTTGGATGTGACCATGCCATTCACCTATTTCAGTTGAAGGTCAGCACAGCAAGTTAAACTGTCTGATCTCTGGCCTTGGCCATTAAATAAACCCAGCTTGGTCTCTATTGTCTGAGTGGCGCTGCACTGACTGCAAAAAAACATCTGTGTCATTTTTGTACGCCATCTTGGTCTTACAATTCATGTTTTAGTGGCAGGGTTTTCAATAAAATGTGTGGTATGGAACATTTTTATAACCTAAAAGTCAGGTTTTCCAAAAAAAAAAAACTGGCATATTCCATCCAATAGAGTGCTGAGGAAACCAGTGAATCTCAACATAGATGGCAGCCATTTTTGAAAAATAGCCGCCATCTTGTCTGCCAGGAACTGGAACAACTCTGTTTGTTGGCATCGTGTCTTAGGAATGTTTGCGCCAAGTTTCATGCTTGTTTCTTGTCTGAACGATTTTACAGCCAATCCTGCACTAATATATAGCCTGGTCTGTGCTTTGTGCTGGATGTTTGTATGTATGTATCAAATACAAGATGTGATGATGTATACTTGCTGTATGTGATTATATCACAAAAGTCAAAGTGTGAAGCCCTCAAAGGTCTTTAATTTTTCTTTGGTGGTAAAGGCATGGTCAATGAAATCCTTCTGCAATGAGGACTCAGTTTTGGACCCACTTTGTCTTCTAAGTGTCAAATACAGGACTTGCAGCTTAGACTTCAACATGTGTACAGCCTAACACCATCACTAAGGAAAGTTATTGGAATGTTTGTATTGCTGAGAATACCAGGACCGGAAAAGTTTCTGATAAATGGCTGTCTTTTATTAAAAGTTTTCTTGGTGAAAGTGATGTTTTCCTTTGTTTGTCCATGAAAGTGACCAGTTTGCCGTAAAAGATTGGCCTGAATAAATATATGTTGTCCCACTGCTGTTTAATAAAAAGTTATAAAGAAAATCCTTGGGACAGACCAATACTCCTCCACATACATCTTTCTTGCTAGTAAACATTCAAATTTGGCAACAGAAAATTCACTATATGTAATTTACAGGAGAGTTTCTCGTCGTTCTGTAAATACTGTAAAATGTCTGAGGAAAATATTTCACATTTTATTAGAATATTCAATACATGTAAATTCTGTTTTTGATATGGAATTATACTAAAATTCAAGATAGCTAAAATACTTCCATTATTTTCTACGGCATTCTTTCACTAGATCCTCATGAAATTTGGTCTACTGATTATCTGACCAAAATGATTTTGTCAATTTTTGTTCTAGATCATATTGTCACAAAAATTCAGTTGTTTCAGTTACAATACACAGATCTCTTTGCAATGTGCCAGTAACTGAAAAATAATTAATATTGCTTTCTATTAATATTTCTCTTCAAGGAATGATAAGTCTTTTGAAGATGGTATCAGATGATTGAGCAAGTGCTTTTCATCCTTTTGCACCTTACGTAGTACACATCTCTGCCAGATTTATGAGCCTCAAGTTCTTGCATTTCTGTCCCTTCGTTTGTCTTTGCAGTCTCTTTCAATCCTTTTGACTCTACCTCCGTTCATATTCTCTTTCTTCCATCTGCAAACTCTGCCACCCTCTTCTAACAATTGATTCATTGTGTAACTGCGATTTTTTCCTCGCGTTACGCCTTTCAAACCTTCTCACTATCAATTTCTCGTTCAACTCTGAATGACCTCATGGGTCTCAGTGCTTGGCCTTTAGCCTATATATCATTCCATTCCATTGCATAATGGTGATTTGCGTAACTTGAAAACTGTGATCTAAGTTTTCTCTTGCAAAAGTTGCATGACATCCCAGACCAGTCAACATTCAAATTACTGAATTAGGAAAAAGTGATCTGCAGAAATCATCAAATTTTTGTCAAGGCCCGTGAAGTACTACCTTTTATCACGGGCAATGAAACAGATCAAGTTATGATTATTGAGTGCCAGAGAGGCAGTTATAATTTGTTTTTGAGTTTTGGATTTGTAGCTATAATTCGGTTTCGAGAAATAGATATGCTGCTATAATTTGTGTTCGTTTTGTAGATATTGCAACTATAATTTGTTGTCGAATGAAACTATAATTTGTTTTCCACTTTAGATAGTACAACTATAATTTGTTTTGGACTTCTAGATAATGCAACTATAATTTGTTTTTGACTTATAGATGATGCAAATATAATTTATTTTCGACTTATAGATGATGCTAATATAATTGTTTTCTACTTCTAGGTAATGAAACTATAATTTATTTTTGACTTCTATATAATGCAACTATAATTTGTTTCCGACTTCTAGATAATGACAACTATAGTTTTTTTTCTAGGTGATGCAACTAAAAACTGATTTTCAAGTATCAGATTCTGCAACTATGTGTTTTCGACTTCTAATTAAGGCAAGGGTAATTTTTACCGACTTTAGATAATGCAACTATAATTTTCTTCCGACTTCTAGATAATGCAACAGTAATTTGCTATTGATTTGTAGATAAGCATCCGTTATTAGTTTTTGCCTTCTAGACATGCTACTAAGTTCATTTTCCGGGTTTTAGATAGTGAACCATTATAACAGTTTTGCTCTTGAGTTCTAGATGTGCCACTATTTTTGATTTCTAGATGTGCAGCAATGATATGTTTTCGACTGTTAGAAACATTAGCCTCACTGTTAACCTTTGTAAAAATTATTATTATTAAGACTACAGGATTAGTAAAGCTGGATTAGCTGGCACTGAACCCCATGCTTAGTTACACTGACATTTAAGTTTCACCTGTGCCCTGCTTTGTGCCTTAATATCTTTACATTTATTAATTTTCCTTCAAAATTAATTATGTAAGTCTTCGGGTGGGATGGGGTTCAGTGGGAGGAAGATTTGTGAGATTCAAGCCAGCGTCGAGCTGATTTTATTTTGTCATCTTTTTGTGTATCTTCACAATTTAACAACATATAATTTTTGTTTTATGTTTGGTTTTCTTGGCAGGTAAGCCCCCAAAATTAATAAAAAATCTATCAATGACAAAAAAACAGTATTTAGTAGTTAATGAAAAGTGGATTACCTTATCCACTTTAATTGCAATAAATGTTTCTTTTAGGAAGGTAATCTCGTTTGTCAGTTTATTTACCAAAAGA
>NC_089785.1:2899318-2909318 GCF_040412425.1 Macrobrachium rosenbergii
ATTCGTTGTTTGGTCGCTCGAGTATAAAAAAGAATTCTTATTGCACCGTGAAAAACTATTATATTATATATATATATATATATATATATATATATATATATATATATATATATATATATATATATATATATATACATATATATACATATATATATATATATATATATATATATATATATATATATATATATATATATATATATATATATATATATATATATATATATATATAATAGTTTTTCACGGTGCAATAAGAATTTTTTTTTTATACTGAGCGACCAAACAACGAATCTATACGTGAGGAAAATTTATTTTAGCTTTCTGTTTACCTATCTGCTTTAGATATCCAATAAACGTCATCAGACACTTTTAAATCTGGTCGTCTACAAAAATCTGTTTGTATTCCTATGAAAAAAAATTAAAAAAATAAATCCTATACAAGAATACTAATGTTAAATGAACAGGGAATATTTTTTCTGAGTAAATTCCATTGTTCGCTTCTCTTCTCTCTCTCTCTCTCTCTCTCTCTCTCTCTCTCTCTCTCTCTCTCTCGATATATGTGGGTGAAGATGTGTTTGTGTATTTGCATACCATTGTGTCAAGAGTATATAAAAAGAAAAAGAACAATGAATATAGTCTAAAGATTAATATAAAAACATAGAATTAAAAGAATACATAATTAGTGTTTACGCAGGATGCCAATAAAAACACTTGTTATTTTACGGAATCTCAATTATTACAACAATTTTTACATATTCCAAAAAATGCAACTGAATGACTTTGTTAGATGACTGTTGCTGTTGACTTCATAAATAACTCCTGTGGAGGGCGGGTTTAGGGTCAGTGTTGTTAGTGGGCATTACTAAAGGGTTTTTGTAGCGTCCCTTCGACCCCTAAAAGAACGCACATTTTATCCCTTTACTTTACTTCCACTCCCGCTCCCTTTCTTCAGTCTTGCTGTGCAACCTCTCTCCAACAATTACTTGTTATTGCAACTTTTGGGGTTTTCCCCCGTTCCATCTTTAGATCCTTATACTTCATCTTTGTTTGGTGGGTCTCTAGACCTTCCTGTCCAACCACTCGAACTCTCTCTCTCTTCGCTGTGTTTAGCGCTGAATAACCGAAAGTACCCCAATTCTTGGCTTGAAAGACTAATTTTCATAGAGTCAAATGAATAAATAATAGAGTCAAAACAGTATTCTAACTTATTAATCAGACTTGACTAGTTTGGCTAAAAGTAAAAGTCTGAATATTGTAACTCCCTCAGTCACTAAAGACAACTGTTACCGTACAGGTGGATTAATCAGAATTTCAAAAACCAAAAATCATCACTGATTCTTCTCTATAAGTTGCTACCTCTGAGCCAAGAGGGAATATCGATATTTAAAATCCAAGTTTCCTGCCGAATATATTAGGGCTCCACTCATGGCCTTCCTTCTAGAGAATTTACGAAAGGATTGACAATTGTAATGCAATAGAATCTTTCTACGAATGGAAGAATGTCTGTCTTCCTCCCAACACTTGGAATGGTGCCCCATCTCCAGAAATCCACAGGGAATCTTCTGTCGTTTTAGATTTTCTATTTTGGTCGAAGAAAGTATGGCCAGTCTATAGACTGAGCAATCGAAAATATATGAATTTTTGAATAAAAAAAAATGGCCAACCTTATCGCAAGATATTCTAAAATTTCCGTGAGATTAGGTACTGCAAACTTTTCTCATGAATATTATAATAACTTTGGGGAGTGACTGTTGTTGTTACAAAGTTCAGATATGTCGACTCTCATTTTCACACCTTTGGGAGTATTGAAAGTTTTCTTTGGCTCAGATTTAATCTATTTTATTATCGTGGCTATAGTCATGAACAGACCAGCACTTTATTCCTATTGTACTGAACTCCCTAACTCGAAAAGACTGCATTAATCGTGCAGACAATTTTGTGAAGTCAGTTACATGGCACGGCCACTTGGATCAGTATGAACACATTCCCTTTATGCTATCATTTACTTTCCAGAAGAAACTGCCTCTATTTTACTTCAGCGTTTGGGCTTTTTCTGCCTTCATCGTGGCTTCTATGTGACTTTTTTTCTGAGATATTCGGAATATTTTGTGAGAATGTAATTAGAAATTAGGACTTGAAACCTAATTTAAAATTTATTTCATCATCAATCTTTCCTTCCTCTACTCTCCTCTTCGAAAGACACAGATTTCTGTACATTCATCAAACAACACAGCTGTTTCATTTACTTTTTATCCACATGACTGTCGAAACTTGCGGTCTTCAGTCTGAGGGGAAAAAAGTATCTTGGAGCGTGGAATCTGGCTTTCCCGTCTTATGGCCGACTTTCTCTCTCTCTCTCTCTCTCTCTCTCTCTCTCTCTCTCTCTCTCTCTCTCTCTCTCTCTCTCTCTCTGATCGTTCCCAGGCGACGGATCCATCGTTATCTCAGTTTTCCTTTTGTTTGTATTTTTCTTCTTGAGGCCAACGATATGCCTTCAGAGCCGTTTCTCTTCCTATTCTGTAGCCCATCTAGTTCTATTCTTTTTCTCCTTCCCTTGCAGCCTACCTTGTTTTTTTTTTTTTTTTCAATCATTTTCTTTACAAACTCTTGATTTGTTAGATTGTGAGGAATATGATTCATTCTTAGTTGTCATATTTGTTCAGTGGTTGTTTTTTCCAGCACGTCAATATATTTCCTTTGTGGCCCCAGGGTGCTATGTTGTTATACACACACACACACACACATATACATATATATATATATATATATATATATATATATATATATATATATATATATATATATGTGTGTGTGTATATGCGGACATAAAGACTTGCTGTCAATTTATTGTGTGTGTACATTTTCTAAAATATTATATATATATATATAAAATATTAAGCACAATATATACAAATAAATTAAAAATATATACAATTATAAAAAACAAAACAAAATAAAAATATATATATATATATATATATATATATATATATATATATATATATATATATATATATATATAATTTATAGAGAAGTTTGAATTTGTTATCTTTTATTTATTTACTTGTGTGTTTCTGAAGTATCTCTGTTAAATGCGAGGAACACCTTCATCAAAGCCAGAAGGAAAAGGAAAAAACAAAAGAGAGCCAAGCGCTTTCGTGTTCCTGGTCAAACACCTCTTCACAGCAAAGCTCCGTTTGGCTGTCGTCTATATTTTTTCAGTCTTTCTTCTTTCTCGACGTTACTCATCGCTTGTAGCAACTTCTTCATCAACTCTGCACACTAACTTTGAAGGGGGGCCATTTCCTGCCTTGCACCCCATTGTGACTGCGTTTTTAATCGGTTTCACTTCAAGGGAATTGAGCCATTAAGAGGTGTTAACCAGCACGAAAGTGCTCTGCTTTCTTCTCTTTTTTATCTGGGTTGTGTCGCATAAATGCACATTTTGTATTATATATATATATATATATATATATATATATATATATATATATATATATATATATATATATATATATATATTTGTTATCTTTTATTTATATATATATGTGTGTGTGTGTGTGTGTGTGCTGTGTCTATATTTTTTCATGCATATATACTCTGCACTAACTTTGAAGGGCCATTTCCTGCCTTGCACCCCATTGTGACTGCGTTTTTAAGTATATTAAGAGGTGTTAACCAGCACAGTGCTCTGCTTTCTTCTCTTTTTATATATAAATGTACATACATATTTATGTTATGTATGTATATATATGTGTATACATAGATATAATGTATATATATATATATATATACATTATATATACATACATCAAAAGTGTACATGCATCATAATTATATCAAATTCTTCACGCTCTTGTAAGAAGTACATACTAACACATTCTGGTATAAGATAAGTATTCGGTATGTGACATATATCCTATTATGTTAAAAGACAAAGTTTTGCCCAAGTTTCTATGTTTTCGTGTAACGAAAATACCACTCACTTTTTCGCTGCCTGAACGCGTCAAGTTCTCCCCCAACGTCAAGTCGTTGAGACGGTCGACAACGGTTCTGGGTTTTCTGCGTGATTCACGGCTTAATACGAAGGACTTGATGACTGTGAATACTTTAACTGTCGTTATGGTATTCATGCATAAAATTACAAGTACCTGTGTGTAAGCGCATGTGTGTGTTTATACACGCGTTCCTTAGTAGAAATGGATTTGCTTATACGCAAGAAAACATATCAAGGAGGGGGGTTAATTATTATTTCTCCGTTACGTGTAAAAAGTCCAACAATTTTAATGTCTTTGTTGATTTTTATTCATTATTATTCGTTTATTTCTTTCCCTCAGTTGTCTGTTTTCCCCTCTTTGTATTCGCTTCTCTCATCTTTGAGGCAATTGTTCTTTAATAATGATCATAATTTTAATTGTACGTCTATTTCTGATGGTCGTCCTGCAAAATATTGTTGATGAAATTCTAAAGTATAAAAGTGCAGAATAAAGATAAAAAATAAAAGGGAGAGGCAAGCGGAGTGCCATATCAATATTTGGAAAGTGGTCAAAATATGGCTGAAGGATTTATTTAGCTACAAAATTCTGTCTAAAGGGAGATTGCACATGTAGGCCTCACACATCCATATTATACATGTGTCAGAATTTCATTTCAACGCATGCAGCTCCTAAACGAAGGTATATGTTACTAAATGGTGTCAGAGGGTTTCACCAGAAATTCAATTAAACTTTTCTTGAATAAGGTTAATTGTCATGAATCACACTATAGCAAGAGGTGAAGTGTTGAGAGATTCTCGTATGGTATCATACAGGTATATACTTGAGTATGTATGTGTGTATGTGTACATACATGCATATATATATATATATATATATATATATATATATATATATATATATATATGTATATATATATGTATGTATGTATGTATGCATGCATCTGTAGATATAGATGTAGTTATATATATATATATATATATATATATATATATATATATATATATATATATATATATATATATATATATATATATATATATATATATAATCATCAATGAAGGGCAGAGTACACACAGATATACAAGCTGACTTTATTCCAACGTTTCGTAATTATCGGATTAATTACATCATCAGGGCTGTTAAAATAGGAAATAAAATTCTTTGTAAAATCATAAAAGCTAAAAATAAAGGCTAAAAATTATTCTTATAAAATTTTCACAAATGTACACAAACATTAAAATTAAAGAACAAAAATTTTTTTTTAAATCATTACATTAAAATGAAGGTAACAGAATATACAGTAAACTAAAATTGAAAACTATCTGTGAAAGGGGTTCCAGAACAAAAGATTAAGGACCGACCTAGAGGAGTGACAGCTTTAAACTAAACATAAACATAAATAGAAGGAACACAAGTCAGGATAAATATAGAGGAGAGGAGGACGTGTGAGTGTTTAACGACAGAACAAGTTGTTTGATGAAAAGTGATTCCACAATAACAAGGTCTTGAGGGTGGTGGTATGGCCTAAAATGTAGTCTTTATTATCAATGTGTGTTTTACAAATTTTTGAGTGATTTCTGATGTTGGAATGTTCTGGGTTTGAAATTCTGCTATCTGTACGGAAGCTTACATAAATTACTCAACAAACATTTCATTACAAAACCAGCAGTTTTAACCGTCCAAAAAATGAAATTTTACGCAAGCTTGCCATTTACTCATGACCCAAGTTTCAAGTTCACTCAAATTTTCAGGACAAAAGTTCACCCATTCAAATTATTCAGGATCATTTTTATGTATCATTTATAAATATTGCCCTGAATGTCAAACAGGGACCTATGTGGGATCCACCAGTAGACTCCTTAAGGTGCGTATCGATTCTCATCGTGGTGTAAGCTTCCGTACAGATAGCAGAATTTCAAACCCAGAACATTTCAACATCAGAAATCACTCAAAAATTTGTAAAACACACATTGATAATAAAGACTTCTGCATTTTAGGCCATACCACCACCCTCAAGACCTTGTAATTGTGGAAATCACTTTTCATCAAACAACTTGTTCCGTCGTTAAACACTCACACGTCCTCCTCTCCTCTATATTTATCCTGACTTGTGTTCTTTCTATTTATGTTTATGTTTAGTTTAAAGCTGTCACTCCTCTAGGTCGGTCCTTAATCTTTTGTTCTGGAACCCCTTTCACAGATAGTTTTCAATTTTAGTTTGCTGTATATTCTGTTACCTTCATTTTAATGTAAAACGATTTTTAAAACTTTTGTTCTTTAATTTTAATGTTTGTGTACATTTGTGAACATTTTTTATGAATAATTTTTAGCCTTTATTTTTAGCTTTTATGATTTTACAAAGAATTTTATTTCCTATTTTAACAGCCCTGATGATGTAATTAATCCGATAATTACGAAACGTTGGAATAGAGTCAGCTTGTATATCTGTGTGTCTTCTGCCCTTCATTGATGATTTTAAATATGGATTGACTCCTGACTCACTCGCACTAATATATATATATATATATATATATATATATATATATATATATATATATATATATATATATATATATATATATATATGTATGTATGTATGTATGTATGTATGTATGTATGTATGTATGTATGTGTATATATATATATATATATATATATATATATATATATATATATATATATATATATATTATAGATTTATATATATACATATATATATATATATATATATATATATATATATATATATGTATGTGTGTGTTAGATGTTTATCATCATCTCTGAGAAGAATATAAATTCCACATTCTATATATGTTATAATATTGTCTAAGCACCCAGAGACCTGAAAGACTGATTCATCTTCGCAATCTTTCATTTCTATATCGATAAAACGTACTCTAGAAATGGCTTAAATACTCGACAGAAACTAACAGAACATGGAAACCATCAACTAGATTAAATGGTGCTGGAAAAGATCACGAAGTATTAAATGAAGTTGATCATTTACTCTGTAAATAATGAATACAGATTAACTTGTTTGTGAAGTCTGCCTTGCCTGGCTTACAGTTAAGTCGGATTTAATGTTCGTTAATTCTTGTTTTTAATATGATAATATTAAGCATAGGATATTTTGTCATGACAGTACATTGCATTTATTTTGTTTAGGCAAATAGATGTTTTTTGGTATCAGTAGATATGATAACAATGATTATATAAACTAGGATAGTGGATTCAGTTAGGGTAATTAAAAGTATAAGAGATTAGAGGAAAAATCAATTAGATCTTTTGTTAAAACATTCTCAAGAGAGGGAAAGGGGACGCCATAAACCAGGTCACTTCCTATTATTGTTACAATATCACTATTCTCGTTAATGTTTTCGTCTTAGGTCTTTGTCAGTTCGTTGAAAATAGATTAGGTTTTCTTGAATATGCTTATCCTCTTCCCTGCGCAGTGAAGAACAATTCAGATTTCTAACCCTTAATTCTGAAACGCTTTCAGGCTAGAATAAACACAATAAATTCTAAACTTTATCACTCTAATTCCTAAGTGGCCTCAAACGTATCCTATTGAGCGCAAACAGGGGGTGTTACAATAAAAGTGCTAACTTTCCACCGACTAGGAAAGAAATTACTTTACAATATTGATAATGGTTTTTCATCTTTGCAATCCAGCGTATATTTTTACCTATAAGGGTTCTTGTATGTTGCAATCACTTTTTTTAGTAATCAAAACATCAGCCTTAGCATACCGTTAATTAAACAGCCCCAATTTTAACCCTCGACCCCCACAATATGCCCAATTTTTTTTCTTTTTTGCATTATAAATGCTAACTCTATACATCATTGTTGAGTTTTCTTCGAAATATCTTCATCTTATTTTGACCTAAGGTTTTCTTTATCTTCATTTTGTTTTCATACTTTTCTTAGCCACTTACTTAATTATTTATCTGTTTGTCCCTTTCTTCTCTGGCAAGTAAAATTTATAAATAATTTTCTTCCCAAAAATTATTTATTATCATACATTCTGTTGTTATGCGTCTCGTCTACCGCTGGGAGTTCAGACCTCGCTCCTTTCAACTGAACCAGTGAACAGTTTATATAATACAAACAGTTCTCTGCCTTATAGGGAGGAAAAGAGTCCATAAAAGATTTGGTGAGTAAAACAAGATATTTACAAGAAATGGGCTTACTGTTAATGATCCTTTTATGGAGGCTCAAGATACTTACGTGAAACTTGAAAATATTTATTTGAGTTACAATACCAAAAGTTTCTGCTTAACAAAGACTGCTAGCTTCCGTTTGTGACTCATTCTTCTCTCTCTCTCTCTCTCTCTACACACACACACACACGCATATATATATATATATATATATATATATATATATATATATATATATATATATATATATATATATATATATGTGTGTGTGTGTGTGTGTGTGTGTGTGTGTGTGTGTGTGTGTATGTATGTATATAAAGATAGATAGATAGATATTTGTAAAAAAGGAATATTTATCTTCAAGTTGAAAGACGACACCATTTCAGAGGTTGCTGCACATGTGTCGTGATCTTTTGGCATTTGAATAAATCCACGATTCTATTAAGAGGGGACGATGCAATGAAGGGAAACACAGGAGTCCCGAGGATAAAAGCTGTTGTTGTAAGAGGTGCAACAGGCAAGGCATACATAACGTTTGTTATTAAAAAACAGAGTTATTCTACTGACACAACAGAAAACGGTAATTGAAAACGGAGGAACGTGTAGGTAGGTTATTTGAAAAAATTATACTGACAAAACAGAAAACGGTAACAGAAAACGGAAACAGAAACACGACAACATCAAGTGAATGTAACCATTGCCTCTCTTACAGGAAGGCATCCAAGCTACATCAGCTTGGAAAATATTCCGTTCATAACTTTATCTCTCCGGCCTTAGCCGAACTGTTATCAGAATGAAGGGAGCGATGAGTTTCCTTAATGAAGAAATAAGAGGCGAGTCTTGGTCGGGAGTTTCTGTAATTGAAAATGGAAAGGTTCCCTAAACTTGAATTTGCAATAAAAGAATCCGGTTGCATTTTAGACGATGAAAATAAATACACGCTTTGGATACTGAGGAGGAAAGATTTTCCTGTTTTCTGTACAGTATATTCCCAGCCATATGTATGGATAAAATGTTTTGTATTTGTGAGATAAAAGTTTCAGTATGTGCCGTTTACAGAATAGCCTCATAATTATTTATGTAAATGAAGAGACAATGCTACCAAATACTAACGGAGCTGCTGCATACATATGCATGCAAAATGCACATAAATATACAAAAATATAATATGCTTGTACCCATTATTATTATTTACTGGAATTAACTGCGTACTGGTCGGTTATATCTGTATAAATGCAAGTTTTAATGTCAGTACATAGACCAGGATAGGAAATTTGGTGATTTTTTTTTCTGAAATTGCTCGTTCTTCTCAATACAGAATTCTCCGTAGTGGGATGGTACCGTCAGTGCACCTCACGTAGTACACTGTAGGCATTATTAAAGGATGTTTGCAATGTCCCTTTGGCCCTCAGCTGCGCCCAATTTTAAGCCTTTTATTTGACCTCCATTCAGCTCCCTTTTTTCAATCTTGCTGTCCAACCCCTCTTACTTCTTAATGCAACTGTGGGGTTTCCTCTCAGTTCCACCTTTAGATCCTCTTTATCTTGCTGTCCAGCCACTCCAACTCGCCCTTTGCAATCTCTTAAGAGATAAATAGCCGAAAGTGCCTTAGTGTTTGGCTTTATGGCCTAATTTTCATAAATCAGATCGTAAATTAATGAAAACTTGACTTAACATTGGTGTACCTGGTAAGAAAAATAAACTAGCAAGATAAAAATCTTCTAAATATGGTTATATTGATTGCATCATCTCTTCAACTAAAAATCCCTTTTCCTCGGAAGGGAATATTAGTTCTAGGGGAACTCGTTCATCATTTCATCTTCGCACCGTGCCGGGGAAAAG